>NC_137914.1:3760770-3783270 GCF_963457725.1 Sprattus sprattus
GCGCCCGCCGAGTTCAGCGGCAGCGACGACGACTTCCAGGACCAGCAGCACTTCGGCGGCGGCGGGGGGGGGGGATGCAGGGGCCGGGAGCGGGCCAACAGCGCCCAGTCGCACCTCTCCAAGCGCAACTCCACCGACGGCCGGGGCCTGAACGGCTCTTACCGCTTCGGCTCGGTGGGGCAGGACACCCAGCTGTGCCTCTGGGACCTGACGGAAGACATCCTGTACCCCCTGCCCCTGTCTCGCACGCGGACTCATACCAACGTCATGAACGCCACCACCACCAACAACCCCCCCAGCAGCACAGCGGGCACCAACGGCAGCGGCAGCGGCAGCACCAGTAGCGGCAGCGGGGACAAGACGGGCACGCCGTCCAACGCCCAGACCAACTGCCTCTCCAGCAGCCCTCTGCCACGCTCCAACAGCCTGCCACACTCCACCGCACCACCAGGGGGCAGCACCCCCAACAGCCACCCCAAGGCCAGCAGCATCATAGACAGCGCGCTGATCGCCACGGGCGTGCACAAGTTTGCCACGCTGGCACTGCACGAGTCACGAAAGGAGCGCCAGCACGACAAGGAGCACCGGCGCAACCACAGCGTGGGCTACATCGGCAGCAAGAGCAACGACAAGCTCAACCAGCTGAGCAGCGGCTTGCGCTCCGCCGCAACAGGCACCGTGACGACCGCGACGGCGGCAGGCAGGACTCTGGGCACGGAGCTGTGCCCGCGCATGGAGGAGGTGCCCCTGCTGGAGCCGCTGGTGTGTAAGAAGGTCGCCCACGAGAGACTCACCGTACTCATCTTCCTGGACGACTGTCTGGTCACCGCCTGCCAGGAGGGGTTCGTCTGCACATGGGCAAGGCCCGGCAAGGTAGGAAGCATCATCGCATCACATTCCACTGGGGTTGTGTGTGTGTGTGTGTGTGTGTGTGTGTGTGTGTGTGTGTGTGTGTGTGTGTGTGTGTGTGTGTGTGTGTGTGTGTGTGTGTGTGTGTGTGTGTGTGTGTGTGTGTGTGTGTGTGTGTGTGTGTGTGTGTGTGTGTGTGTGTGTGTGTGTGTGTGTGTGTGTGTGTGTGTGTGTGTGTGTGTGTGTGTGTGTGTGTGTGTGTGTGTGTGTGTGTGTGTGTGTGTGTGTGTGTGTGTGTGTTCGTGTGTTTTTAACATTTTTCTTTCCACAAATTCTGCACAAACGAATGATTACATGAAAGAGGAGAAAAATGTGGTAACACTTTACTTTAGGGAACTTCATTAACACATAACTTATTAGTGTCTGTTTCAGTGCACAATAAGATCTCCATTAAGCATTAGTCATCTATAATAAGGCCAGTATTCAGTATTTGTTTTTCTAATTGAATAGCTCATTTATTCTTGGTACATCCTTAAGGGCCAACTAGTTGGCCTTAACGTTTGCTTACTGATATGTAATAAGAATTTAAACAAAAGGTTCATACATTTAGCATACTGTCTAAATAAAATGTTACTTTACCAACAAATTAAGTCCATCTTGTTGTCTCACAAGACATCCTTTATATGTGGTAACACTTTACTTTAGGGAACTTCATTAACACATAACTTATTAGCGTCTGTATTAGTGCACAATAAGATCGCATCGCTCCAGGGGATCATCAGGAGTGCGTGAGAAGAGCCTACCCTCACTGTGTCTTTCACATGGCCATTTGTTGACTTTGTCCTTCTTTTTTGTCCCACACAGGGCCTTCTGTCATCCCAAAACCCAGGCAACTCTCCGAGCGGGACTGTAGTATAGCGTCCTGGTGGTGTGGTGTGCTGTGCTGTGGTGTGCTGCTAGGCAAGGCTCCACGATGCAGGGACGGGTCGGATACAGACCTGGTCCACCTAGGGCCTACGGATGTGGGTCAGAACCCCTTCTCCACCGGGCCCCCCGCCCGTCTCACAGTCCCAGGTTGCTGCTGGAGGGGCACAAGGCCGGGAGAGCGGGCAGAGCCAGCGAGGGGAAAGGAGGGCACAGGTGCCAAGCGCGGTGCGCTTAGAGACCTAACGGCAAAAGGGCCCCTGGAAGTCCTCAGACAGTCTGCGGAGAAGATGACGAGGAGAATCTCACCCTTCTTTTAGTTTCACACACCCCCCCCCTCCCCCATGTTGTTGTCACTACCACTCCATCCTCATTTCCTGTTTGTTTTTAGTTGATTTCTTTTCGTTTCGTTTGTCTTGTTTCTGTTGTTTCTAGTTGTTTGTGTGAGACACTGTGCTGTTGGTTCGCGGACGTTCATGATGTTGTCCTCTACTATAAGGGATGCTTGAGGTCGGACAGGTGTGGAAAAGAGGAGAGCTCATATTTTTTAAACACACCCTCGCAGCTCAAGCCTGTTTTGCACTGAATCTACTCAACGTGTTTGTCCCTGTGTGTGTCCAGAATGTTGTTGTGATGGAACTAAAGTCCCTTAAAGACTACTGTGCTGGCACTGAGGGTCCTAGAGAAGACAGTTCCTTCTGTGAGATGGATCCTGCAATCATATATATATATATATATATATTTTTTTTTTCTTCTTGTTTTATTAATATGAAAGGAGAAAATGTTTGCACTTAACAGTTTGCAACAGCAGAAAGGCTTTAGAATCTTGGAAGTGTGAAAGGCCTCTCTGAAAAAGGTTGTTTAAAGTATAAATAGATTTAAGAAATATTTGTATCTATGGAACATTTATTTTAATATTGTGTCAGATAAAGAAATGGTCTGCATTGTACATGTAAATATTGAAATTCAAGGATTTATGGGTTGAAATCATTATTACACTAGATAGGTCTTCATTTCTGAAAAATATTGAGATTTCTAATGCAGATGGATATATATGCACACACACACACAATAATATTAAAATAATATTGAATATGCTTGTTGGTTGTTTCTTTGTGTTGCACAACATGAATTCACCCATAACATAAAACATCCACATGGGTAAGAGCTATTTAGGTATCTGCAATATCTGAGGTTACGTAAGTAGATGTTTGAGCCCACAAATCGGCACATATGCTCCCCACGAGTGTGAGTTTTAAGAACTGAAGACCAAAGGTGAATGTAAGATGTGAATACCCACACCTTAACCCCTATGACCTCATCACAAGTCTCTCAGCCCACAGAGCAAGCGTTTCTGCTTGCCTGATTATGTTACGATATTTTGGCGTCTTTTGATGGTTTTCTTTTCTTCTTCAAGTCCATCAGTAGTGAATGATGCACCCTTACTAGGGCACGGCACGGTACGCCGTAGTATCTCAGACTAGCAGTCTTGGACACACAATGCCTTCCTCTCAGCGGAGCTAGTTGATGAACTGACCAGGAGACAGATGACCTAGAACAAGGGTTCCCCATTCAGTTCGTTCATTTTCTCCTGCACAGAAAATGTTCTATCCATCCCCTGCTCCGAGCCTTTTTTAACTGTTATTAGTGGAACGTCAATGGTTTTGATTGGCTAAAGTGGCTTGGTTGGTTTATCAGGTATGCAGTGCAGTGCAGGGTATGATGGGATTGGGGAGAGGGCGGTAGACTGACATACCCTAGAATGAGTAGTTTGCCATGGATAGCTCTTGTACCATGTACTACAGTACTACATTTGTGTTGAGTCCAGACACCCACAAGCGGCCCCCTTTCGTAATTTTCCTGAGTGGATTTCTTAACACAATGGTGGGTTGGTAGCACTCTCTCTGCCGTTTTATTCTGCTGACAGACCGGTGTGTTACAACCATGCAGGCTGTTCTCTCCAACATCGACTGGTGCTTTAGATTCCAACATCAATACTAATCAGTGGGTCGTGGCTCATTTAAATCACGGCGAGCTTTCATCAGAAGAGCAGACCCAGCGGTAAATCTGACGGCTGATTTGCATTTTATAAAACATACATTTAATAAATAGAATAAATCAAATACATTCAATAGCAGTGTCATTGCACCACTGTTGACACTGACAGAGCTGTCTGTGCGGACGTCACACAACCTTATTGAGCATCCTCTATCACTCTGACACCATGGATTACTCTTGAGAGTTGATTTACCCCAAACAGTCTCTTAATCAAAGACCGTCTCTGCCTTAGAGTCAATGTCCATGATTCTCTGCCTTCTCCCTTATGTGCTCATGAAGCAACATGTTGATTGGCTGGAATTGTTCTCCAATTGTTCATCCAAGCCACTATGTTTGTTTCCCATTTACAGAGCCAGGTCTGTACAAAAACTTCAGTGTTTTTTGAGTCGCACACAACAGAACGGACAACTAGAAGACCGTGAGGGGCAATTCGCCGAATTTCACAAAAAAAGTGTATTTGATTAGAATCATGGACTACTCCTTTAACTCATGGACACCTTAAAGTGCAGGTCATTGGGCCTCTCATCTCTCGCCAGCTCTCCTCACAACAGAAATTCAGCTGGTCCACCGCGCTGCAGAGGGGCCAGCCAAGGCCATACCTCACCGTCCTGTAAAAGCAAGGCAAGCAAATAGTATATGTGCAACTACACTGGCTACTTTTTCAGTTCCTAATCATTAATCTTCCACAAGAAGTGGACCTGAGCTCGTTATGTGTCCTGAAGCAAACTCTGCAGATCTGTGTATTTTTTTTCCCCTCTTCTTTAATCCTGCAGGAACCTAGCAGGAGGCAGGAGTGTGTGTTCAGCAGTGGGAGAAACCTGGCGCCAGGGTGTGTGTGTGTGTGTGTGTGTGTCTGTGTGTGTGTGTGTGTGTGTGAGGGGAGGGGAGGGGGGGGGGGGGTTATGAATTCTAGCTGCTGCAGTATTTTAGAGTAGGAATGAACACACACACTGGTGGGGGGAGAGCATCTGTTCTGTGTGTGTAAAGAAAGACTGTAGAGCATTATAGTTGTGTGCTCCTTATCTGCTACACTAGAGCTGTGTGTGTGTGTGTGTGTGTGTGTGTGTGTGTGTGTGTGTGTGTGTGTGTGTGTGTGTGCGTGTGCGTGTGCGTGTGCGTGTGCGTGGGAGTGTGTGTGCGTGTGTGTGTGTGTCTGTGTGTGTGTGGGTGTGTGTGTGTGTGTATGTGTGTGTAACAGGGAGTGGGGCGTGTCTTTTCCACTGGTGACACGACTGCCCAGGATTCAGTTTTGAGGTTTAAATGGCTGTTTTGAATGGCTGGCTGGATTGTTGGTTTGTGCCGGACAGCAGGAAGGAACAGTCGTCCAACCACAGGCTGATCATTTTACCTCCCAAAAGTTGATGTTGGAATCATGTGTGCTTGGCAGGTTGAAATGTAGGTGATTATGTTGAGAGGTAATCATCCATGAAAAGTCCACGACTCGGAATGAAAACACCAATGTGACATTCTTAAGTACACAGTATAAAAACACTGAAGAGCAATTGCAGTAAACATATCCTAGAATGCATTGACAAAGAATACATTCCTTACATAGTGTGATGTGTACTAACCAATTACCTGGTACCCGTTTATACACACTGGTTCAAAAATAGGCTGAAGTGCATTTGCAACAGTAGTAGCTTTCAATGGAAATTTCGAGCACCTCTCCAACAGTTAGTCGATGCCTCTTACATAATGTCCCTCTTCCACTGTTTTGATTTGGATTCTACCTTCCTGGGCTTTCCTGTAGGATTTGTGGAACATCACAGCCAATTCAAGGAAGAAAAACAGCTCTATAAGGCAGTCTACAAACTGTTAGTCTTGCACGTATGAACGTTCACACACACATATATCTTTCTCACAAGTATGTACGTACACACACACATATCCTTCTCACAAACACATTCATACTATTTCTGGCACCGCAATATGTATACAATCTAAAGGTATTAACACACACACACACACAGTACAGCTATATTTATTTCTAACTGCTGCTGAAACATCACAGCTGTGCATAATCTAATTAGCTCAATGGCTGCCCCTTCTCCACATCTAACAGAACATTAGCATGGCGCACTCCCTGACTGATCTTACCCACTGAGACAGGCAGCGGTCCTCCCATTGGCCCACTGAGACAGGAAGCAGTCCTTCCATTGGTTAACTGAGACATCTAGCGGTCCTCCAATTGGCCCACTGAGACAGGCAGCAGTCCTTCCATTGGTCAACTGAGATAGCTAGCGGCCCTCCCATTGGTCTCCAGGCCCTGGGTTAAAAGCTGACCTAGTCGGTCCTCCAGCTGTGGCCTCCCCATGCCAATCCCATGCCTCTTGTTCTGCCTTTCACAGAACCTGAACGCCTTCAGGCCCGGAGGACATGCACTTATGACACATTAGAGGGAGTACAAGAAAACTCGTTCTCGGACATGGCTTTGGAGAAAATGTCCCCCCCACCCAGACGAACAGTGCATTTTTCTTCACAAATGCGTCATCTTCAGTCTTCAGTGTTGAGTGGCCAGTCAGAGGACCCTGCAGGCGATGGGAAAGCTGTGCATGGCTTATAACAAGCTCAACAGTTTATTGATACACTATGATTGAACATATAGGTCTACACACCTACACTGACTTACCAGAGTTGTTACAGTCAAAAGCAGCTTTGCCTTGATTTGGCTTTCAGCATTAACATGCATTCTTACTGGGTTCACACACCTCCATGTGGAATGTTTGATGTAGGAGATCCGAAGCTGTCTGATGCTAATCTGTCAATATCAGCACGTGTGATAAAGACTCACTAGGTCAGTGGTTCTTAACCTTATTGGAGGTACTGAACCTTGCAAGCTTCATCAGTGCATTCACTGAACCCTTCGTAATTGGAAAAATAAAAATATAATTTCTTCAAAACATAGGTATATAGAAAAACGGCCCGACATGGCTAGTTTGACCCGGGCTATACTGTGTGTGTCTTGACCCCTGCTGAACCCCTGAGAGTGACTCAACGAACCCCTGGAGTTCTATCGAACCCAGGGTAAGAACCACTGCACTAGGTTGAATTGCAATCACAACATAGCCTGGATACAAAAAATGCAAATGTCAACCTTTTGCCCTTACAGGCAATACACCACGGTCCTACGGTCTGCTTTGAAGAAACACCCCCACGAACAAAGGAATCGATACCATCACAGGCAGGTGTCAAGAGAAGCCCTGTGTTCAGAAGTACAAGGATTTAAAATACAACCAATCCACTCAATCCAACCAGGCACCAGAGATCAGCCGAGATGACACGGTCTTTGTATCGACACCCTGTACATCTAATTAAATGGAGTTCTATTGGCAACCCTCCTTCCTTTCCACAGCTCCCTGCATGTGATGTTGAAGGAATCTGCTGGCAAACTAAAAGCACACTTGTGCAAAATGGGCCAAAGGGACCGTCCCTCGGGAGCATGTTTGATCTCAGCAGATCTACGTGATTTAAATACCTCCGGATTAATTATGCACCACACGCTCGGCCCCCTCGCCGGAGATCGGGGCTCATTTGAAATGTAAAAATATGCCCACTCCCGTGAGGCTCGGACCAATTCTTGAGCAATTTTAGCTGAACCAGTGACCCAACCCTTGATGGATTATTGATGTGTGTTCAGCCCAGTCATTCTTAGTGCCCAGCCAAGATCATTCACAACACTGCATTCGTGTCAAGGATACTGCATTTAAATTGACACATTTCCAAACGCTGCAAAACTTTAATATGTTTGTCTTCTTTGTCTTTTTGTCAGTTTACTCAGGACAGGTGTTGATGATTAAAGCAGGCTTATGGTAAGCCACTCACAGTGATCTTATCCAGAGACATGCTTCTGGACGGAGAGATGCCGCATCTTTTCATAAGACACTCATGACCAACAGCCCAAACCCACATACTTTTATTTGGAACAGTCCAATAAAACAGGCAATATGAAGAAAAGGATTCTTTTAAAGGCTTTCTGTTAAAGAGGATGCAAAAAACAATCAAACAAACGATCAAACAAACAAACAAACAAACAAACAAACAAAGGTCAGATAAGGTCACTGTAGTCGCAAGTAGCTTTTGCAGAGTTCGTGGTCCCTGATGTCTCCCCAGCCTCCGTTCTTGACGTGAGGGGCCACACCCCCGGCTCCGTTGGCCGGCAGTCTCTTGGTTATGAGCAGGCTCTTGGGGAAAATCTGGTTCCCGCTGGTGTGCAGAATGTTCTCGATTTTGGTCTTCTGGCTGGTCGGCGAGCAGGCGCTCTTCTTGTGGTGCATGCCGCAGTCGCCGGCGTGGAACACCCGCGGCGCCTCGCACACCATCACCTTCCAGAAGGACGGCAGGCAGGTGACGGTCAGGTGCTGCAGAGACCAGTCCCAGTTGTAGTCGTCGTATATGCAGAAGGCGTCCGTGCACTGGATGAGTTGCTGGTAAGTCTGCCTGAAGAAGGCCATGCCCATGTTGTGCTCAGTAGACTTCCAGGCTTTTACCTCCACGCGGTTGGCCTTGCTGGAGTAGCCGATGTGGCCGTAGCTGCCCAAGGACATCAGGTTGCAGTCGGGGCACTGCTCCCTCTTCAGGGGGACCATCATTTTTAGGACGTGGTAGAAGTCAGGAGCCATGTAGTGGTCCTCCTCGATCAGCAAGACCAGTCCCTGGTGGTCCTTCAGGACTCTGACTCTGTCCCACACGAAGTGCAGCTTCCACCACCAGTGGTGCTTGGTCTGGGAGAACTTGGCCTCGCGGTAGTGTCCGAAGGAGTCTGGGTAATCTGCGTTGATGCAGCCCATCTTTAGTGCGTCCATCTTGGGGATGTCCCTGGGACAGTCCTTAGGGTCTTTCCCCGGGAACTCCTGGGGGTACAGCTGGACACTGAAGGGGAAGAAGATTTGGAGTACAGAACAGAAGTCGACGGAGGCCACCACCTGGTTGATCTCGGGCGACCAGAAGTCATGGCTGAATATCAGCAGAATGTTCTCCACGCCGCGTGCTTTTCTCAGACTGTCCACCAGGAGGCGCAGGTACTCGGGCCGGTCGTGCACCTGCACCACCACCACCAGGTCGTCCTTCTGCCGCACTTTCCGGAACTTTTCCTCGTTCCGGATGGTCTGGTCGAAGTTGAGCTGGAACACAATGCTGCGGTACACCAGCGTGGTGTTGTCCACCTCCGGCTTGGCCACCTTCTCCACGCGCGTCTCGTTGGCCGGCCTTCTACTGACTGGCACCGTGGTCTGCACCTGCACCTGCAACTGGGCCGGGTCCTGGGGCTGAGGCTGGGCTTGGGCTTGGGCTTGGGGCTGGGCTTGGGCTGGGGGCTGATTGTTGTTGTTGTTACTGATGCTGCTGCTACTACTACTACTGCTGCTGCTGCTGCTACTGCTCCTGGCCGGATCACCCTCTTTGGGGATGACGGCCACCTTCCTCTGTCTGCTCCCGTTACTCCACACAGCAAAGCCACAAACGACCACCACCAGAGTCAGTATCACCACCTTTCTCTTGTAGATTCGGAATCTCATGTTAGGCAGTCACCCACCAGAGGATGGGAGGAGTGTAGAAAAAGGAAGGAAGTCAGTAGGCAGGTTGGCTTTGCAAATGTGTCTGCTGTGTGCAGGCTTTCGGAAGGAAAATCTTGTTTTCTTTTCCCCCAAAAAGATTCCTTTCACATTTGGAATGTAAACATGGACTCTTAATGTATTACAAATACTGTATACATCTCCAGTAAGGCATTGTGCTGGGGTGACGGGAGGCTTCTGCACACTGAAAAACACATAAAAAAAACACAGAGAAATATCATCTGTGTGATCCTCCAACCTAGACCCACAGGTTTTATCAAGTACATGTTCATAACACTGCTTAACATAATTGATTAATGACCACGTAAAACACAGAATCTATAATGCCAGTTTAATTAAGTAATCCCTATAGCATAAGGGTTCAGGTCTGGACCATAGAATGCCAGCAAAACTATACAAAATATCTTCAATTACTGCTATCCATCATTACTGAATCATTAAACAAACAATCCAAATACAGTGTGATTTAATACATCATGATTAGATATGTATTTATATACTGTATATACACATCCAAGAGCGTTGTCAAGAACATTTGAATGCATTGTTCTACGATCTGCAAATATTAAATTGGTAAAACATTGGTAACAATCTTTTTATGCTTTATGCTAAGAAAATAATTAATGTCGGCAAATTGCCTGAAGTAGACCTGAACGAGAGGTAAGACACTTAGGATGGATGTTTTGAATATGCACACCCTTTTCTATTGGGGGGGCAGACAGCACTGAAGAATGTAATAAGTAGTTAACTGTGTCTCTAATTGGGCGTAACCTTATAAAAGATACAAACACCGTTCATTTGAATTCACATGCATAAACTAGCACCCCACCTACTATTCCGACAATCGACAAGCGACTTAAAATATGAGGGAATATACTGTGGTTACTCAACTGTTGGCTGTTAACGTTAGCTTAATCAATTTAATTCAAACATGTTAACTCGTTAGGCCTATGTTACGTATTCGACACAAGTAAATAAATCAGACGTCATTTTACCAAACTGAAGTTAAATACACGTTAGGTGATAGTTTTGCCCTGCCCTGCCAGCCGTGACAGCTTGAGAGCAATGTGCCTTGTGCATTAACGTTACCGTTACTAGACAGATGTGAGAACAATCTGACTAATTCAATAACAACAATCTAACCAAGAAAATATGTGGGAGTTGACGCATGACATTACTCAAAGAGTGTATGTCCACGGGTGTGTTGTGACAACCACGCCGTCCAAGATTAACACGATCTTACAAAATCTAAAGGTTCCACGCACCGAGGCGCAAGATTCAATTGCAACCAGCTAACAAGTCATTTATCACCCTTACAAGCACATAAGCAACACACGATAAACAATTACTCCACCGAGGTTGGCTACATTACAGCCATGCCGATAGACAACTAACATTACTATTTAGAAAAGCATTCTACAACGACAGCGAGATCAGTAAAACATCAATGAATATCTTGTGTAAAGATATGTCATGCAGCAGTGAAATGCAGACATTACCAACAGTTGCCCTGCAGTTCGCTGTTACATTTGCTGGCATGACACACTCTTGGCATGACAGCAAAGAAACGGCGTTAGCTAGCTATGTGCATTGCTGGCTAATGTTAGCTTAATCAGTGAGAGGGTATCATCACGACATAGCAGTGCACGTTAGCTAATACTTGACAAATAATAATCGACAGCAAGATATGTCGCAATCAGTTCCTTAAGGGGAAGAAAAACAAAGCTTGCAAAATGACTTACCGCCGGCGTGGGCGTGCGGCAAGGTTTTCGAAAGCAGCGTCAACAACGCTGTGATATGAAATATGCATTTAGCTCCATTGTGTCTCTACTTTGCACTATTTCGATATCTAGTTATAATATGATGCTGGAACAGCTCTGGAACCACTGCCGACCTATTTCCCACAATGCACTACACCTCTGGGGGCGGGGGAAGGGGAGGGGGTGTATATTGTACAGCAAACAGAAAAGGCCCTGGGCAGAAACGGCGAAACTTCCACCCATCCTCTTCCCTTCGTTTTCCACCGCACCGCTCCATCGGAAGATGCACGAACACAAAAAGCCCACAGCCTGCTAATCTGATCTATTACTAATTAAGATATATATCAGCGAGCCTGACCAATCCAGTATCTGGCCTGAAACATCGCCCACTTTGTTCATGGTCTGTATTTGGTCATGGTGTAAATCTTCCATATTGTATGGCTTTATGGCATCACCAGTAGCGCACTCCCCTCGTAGATGTTGTTTTTCTGCTATTTGAAGGACGAGCCAAAGAACTGTTCTGTCTTATTTATTTCAGTACTAAACTCCCGATTGGCATTGAATATCTAGAGCAAGATAAAATATTTATGATTGTGCTGCTCGTTGGAATGGAAAGTCAAAACAAAACAAAACTAAACTTGTATGTTAAGAAATTAGGCAACCATAATATTTTATTAAACAATTGGGAATATTCTTGTCGTTCTATGACGGAATTAATATAAGCTATGTAAATCTTACCTTTTAACTATTTTAGTATTGAAATAAACATTTTATCATTGCAAAGTGTTCTTGATCTCGAAGGCCTCTATATAGGACAGGCTTGGCAGATGTATAGGCTACACATTCATGCTTTACAAAAGGCTCTCTGTTCAGATTGTAACCCCAAGAGAGAAGTGCTCTCGTATTGTCTGCTACTGAGATTGTATGCCTCTTTTAGGTTTATCCTCTAAATAATCAGACAAAAGTTTTATTTTTTCCATAAACTTTAACATTCTGACTTAATGATGCAGGCTGCATGTCGTTGGAAAGTCTAAATGCTATTATTAAACACTCCATATATAAACAGATGCTATTGAGATGATTGGAAAAAAAAGACTCAGTCACATAAAATATCTTTATAGTACACTGAATCACATAGTTTAACATCATATTACCCATTATTTTGACAGGTCTGCAGCTCAGTGGTAAAAAGGAGGGTTTGAAACTGCAATATGTCCTCCAAACCAGTAGAGGACAATTGTTAGTATTTATTGGTTGTCCTCTGACGTCGAGAGGAAGAAAGTTATTTTTTATGCGCATGCGTGCTGGTCTTTCTTCCTTTTCGACTTACTAACTAGAGAGACAAGATGGGCCACCAGCAGCTCTACTGGAGTCACCCGAGAAAATATGGCCAGGGATCCCGTTCCTGGTCAGTATAACACCTTTTTATTGTTGAACGTTGTATTTTGCTAGTACCGTTTCAAATTCTGCCTGAACAGCCCTAATGCGTCCGATTAGTTTGTGTTACGTTCGGGCCACATGGAGTGTACAGAGTTAGCTAGCCAACATGGCGGCTCTGAAGGCCGGGCTTTTTAGCGTCGGCGCTAATGTGATTTCGAAATCGTTGAAATTGAAGGTGTCCAGCTCACGAATTGCAGTAAAAATGAATGCTGAATAATTTCAACTTTGAACTGCTTAAAAACACAAGATTTTACTCAACACCATCGCTGTAAATTTTTCGACATGATTGGCTAACTTGCTAGCTATATGGATAAAGCGGCAGGATGAGAGCCGATACGATGCGAATCTTGTTGTTTGACTGTTATATGATGTAACATTACTGCTACCATTATTTTAAATATTTTTGGCAATACATTTGTTTTTACTTATTAGAATCCTGGGTTTAATGCCTGTTGTGTTTTTTTGCAGCCGAGTCTGCTCAAACAGACATGGTCTGATCCGGAAATACGGACTCAATATGTGTCGCCAGTGCTTCAGGCAGTATGCAAATGACATTGGCTTCATCAAGGTAAGTTAGATTGAATTACATGTTAATTCTATACTCAGTAGTATCCATGTCTGTATAAGTGATCTATGAATAATATAAAGTCAGAGTGGAAGAATTATTTTACTTATTCAATGTTCAGATTTCTTGGTGTGTACATGTTGAGACATTACTGTTTATCTGTTTTTACAGCTCGACTGAATGCAGAGAACTGGAGTCACCGTTGGGGTCATGTTTACGTGACATGACCTCAAAGGAGTAAAGGAGATCTGAAATTATCATTCTGTTGAATAAATAGAGTGCTCTTTCTGTATGAAATCAACTTGCATCTCTCGTCCTTTCTAGGTCTTGGGGGGCCAGGCTAGCTGTAGGCTTACCTTTTTTTGTTTGGGTTAGTCTTTACAACTGAAGGGGTTTAGTTTGATGGTCTTTAGTTCCATATAGAGCTATTGCTATAGCCTGGTAGGTGGTGACTGTTAGTTTGAACTGTTGTTTTGGGACTTAGAGAAGAATAAGTTGAAGGGTTGAGAAAAAAAACAAGATTAAGTTAGCTGTATCATAAGGTTTAGGTGCTAGATGTTGAATAGAGATTCAAAGTGCAATTCGGTTTTCAACTTGATTATGTTTTTAAACTTCCAGTAGTGTCATATTTAATATAAAAATAGATTTTCTGCTATTTCACTGAAATATGCAATATTGGTGTATTTGATGAGGACCTCTTGTGAACCAAACCCAGCTTTTGCAAGGTTGTTAAAGTCTTAATATATGGGTGCGTCTTTGGATTTAAATTTGGTTAAACGACTCGGACCGAGACGTGAGGCACTGCCTGGGAGATGAACGGCAGGAAGAGGGTCTGCATGGAGGGAGACAAGGCAGCTGAGGGATGAAACCCAGGAGTCGTGGACAGATGAGCTGAGATGACTAGTCATTTATCATGTCAAACCATGCTGTAACAGTGAGGCAGGCTGGCCTGGGAGTGCAGGGGGACCAGATTTTTAAAAACAAACCCTCCTTTCCTTTTGTAATATATATCAATTTTTCTTGTGGGAGAATGTTAAAAATCTCTACCATAATGTAGTAGTTGGTGCGCACTCTTTAATCCGGTTAAGTAGGCATTTTTCACACAGTTAAGAGGAGCTTGTCAAGGAATCCTGTAAAGGGGAGTTGTAGCACCTTAGGCTACACTAAACCAAGCCTCCACCACCCCAAGGTGTTTTGTAAGGGATTAAGAAGATTTGTGTGTGGATTCAGGAATAGCTCACATTCAACATCTCTGGGTTTCTTCTGAAAGTATACTTTTTCAGAATTTCTTAGTGGTTTTTTTTTTATACCTCATTTCTTTCTAAATCTATTCTATTTTCTTCCTGGTTATGTTTATACGTCCAATCCTGTGTCTGTTCACGGGTGAAACGGCAACAATTGGCCATGTATATAGTTCTATTAGATTGGTCGCAGAAATACAAAATCTTAGGCGACATTATACCTTCCAACGGGTCCCCTTGTGTGTTCCGAACCCATTGTACTGGTGCGGGCATCCATCCCCACAAGTTCAGTTGCTAGCTAGAGGTACTAATTTATTCCTCAGTTTTGTAAAACCGGAGGAGAGGAGTATGTCAAAACAAAACTGGATGAGCTACCAGCGTCCAAGAAAGCTTAACATATAACCCAGACTGGGCGAAAAGAAAATAATTGTATGGGTTAGGGAACACACAAAGAGGACCCATTTTGCGTCCAGCCAAGCAAAACTCAGTAAGACTACACTTTAAATGAACCTGCTTGGAGTTTAAAGCATTAATTGAGGGACAGCATGAAACCTCAGCAGGAAGCAGAATGGGATGAGAAATGGAGGTTTGAAATGTAAGTTAGGTTGCCCAAATTCATTTAAAAGTTTTCTTATAATCATAATCATTTACATCTTATGTTTTCATTTCTAAAGGGAGTATATCTTTGGACATATGATAAGAGTTTATAATGTTTAGTGTAGTAAACAGGGGAGTGTTGTGTTCCCTGTGTGTGTGTGAGTGACATAGAATAGTCCTTGGTGCAGTGCAAACAGAGGAGAGGGTGATGAACTGTTAACAGCAGTTGAGGGAGCATGTCCTCCTTAGCTCTCCGAACTCCCTGGGCGTGGCAAGCGAGTGATGGTGGGGCCAGAAATAAAAACAACACCCTTGGGTACAGCTAAATTACCCCATCAGTGCAGGCAGGACAAACACACGGCGGCCATTAAAGATGTTTCGCTTAGTGTCCATGAAGCGAAACAATAGCACGCTATTAAAATAAATACAAGCGAAGCAACGTCATGTGTTTTGTATGTAATGTGGTGGAGATCTTAGATGAGGTGTTGTGTGTGTGTGTGTGTGTGTGTATTTGTGTCACAATGTTCTTCTGGGCCAAAGCACTGACAAGACAAGCAGAGCAGTGAAGCCAGTCAGAGGGAGGCTACTGATGCTGCTGGTCCACTGCAATCCTGCTGGTCCACTGCCTGCGTCTTAGGCAGCTTACAGGCCATCTCGAATCTGTTGATGCTGGGTCCACTATCTCCACCGGCACAGAGAGGTCAAGACCTACATCGCCCCCAAGTTGTGGAATTCACTGCCAGACTACATCAGACACTGTGACCTCAATTACTGACTTTAAAAGCAGACTTAAAACTAATTTCTTCAAGATAGCTTTTGGACTGACTGACTGACTTTTATTTTTATTACTTTTATTTATTTCTATGAGATGATTGTAATTCTAACAATCTGTTTGTGAAGTGACCTTGGGTGTCATGGAAGGTGCCTTAAATCAAATGTATTATTATTATTATTATTATTATTATTAATAAGACCGGCATGCTGGGTGGCGACGAAGATGTGCATCACCACGTTGACTGCGGAGAGAGTGCAGATGAGAGGGAAGAAAGCCTTATGAGTGCTCCTCGCAGGCCAAGTGGTTCAACAACACCCATTCTGGTTGGCCAGCACCCAGGACGAATGCATCACTGGACTGGACCTGCTGGTCAGGTGAGTAGCTGGTACAGGAGCCTATCTAGGGTGGCAGCTCTGCCTGGGTGCTAAAAACTGTGGCCCTTCACACTCCTCGGGAGGATGAGCCATCGACCTGAGAGGCTGCTTTCGTCTCCACACCGGTCCAAAGAGCGCTGACCATGCAGGAGGCTGGTCAGAGGGTTCAACCAAACATAAGCTGCTTCTCAGTTGCATCTATTCTCCGGACATTCAGGTAAGAGAATAGGTAAGAAACACTACTATGACAGGAAAACGCTAGTTTAAATGCCTTATCAGGAGCATAGTATTTTTGTATTTAGAGTATTTTACATTGTACAGTATTTGTATATTTTGCCGAACTGAAAGATTACCCCGGTGTGGTGGGAGGGAGCGTGTCTATCAAAGAGGCGTCCATGGCCCAACAAATCCGTGTGCTGTACCCCTTGACAGAGACCACACCCACACGCCAAAGTCTTCAACAAGGTCTTCTTTTTAGGGCCACTCCCACCCTTGAGCCTGCCCGCTGTCGTCACAGCCTGTGCGCTCACAGTGGCCACGTCAACCCCCAGCACACATAGGAGGCTCTCTGTTGCAGGCTCGAGTAGCCAATATTGTAACCATTTTTAGGGGATTTTGTTTCTTTGAGATGAGTGTAAGAGTACATTGAGTACGTAATAATTTTTTTGGGGAATAATTGTTTTGGTATGTTTCATTAAACATAGCCTCTTATCACCTCTGATAGTACGTGCTGCAAAGCTCTAGATTACACAGTTTTTCAAATTTTTACACTTATGACACAATGACCACAACCTGTTACTCATGTGCCAACTCCCTAAACCAATTTTGCTGAACTATAAACACAATTATCTACTTTAGACACAAAATTCAATTGTAAACCACACTTTCCTCAAAACACTACACACAATCCTATCTATTTTGCACACTGCCATTCAAATGGCAAAACTTCCCTTTCCAAGGCTGTTGTGCAATTTGGAAACAAAGCTTTAGCGATATAAGGACCACAGGTGAGGAGGAGGAAGAGCAAGAAGGAGAGCCATTATGATCATCATCCGGGGCAACTTACCTCTCTCTTTTTTGACCATACATGTGTTTGCAACCCTGATGATGAGATTCGGGCCACTGTGGTCGACCATGTGGTCAACCATGCAGGAGGCTGGTCAGAGGGTTCAACCAAACGTAAGCTGCTTCTCAGTTGCATCCATTCTCCGGACATTCAGAAGAGAGAATAGGTAAGAAATACTACTATGACAGGAAAACACTAGTTTAAATGCCTTAGGAGCGTAGTTTTTTTGTATTTAGAGTATTTTACATTGTACTGTATTTGTATATTTTGCCGAACTGAAAGATTACTCCGTTGTGGTGGGAAGGAGCGTGTCTTGGGCGGCTGAACAGGATACTGCAATAGTTAATATGGTTCTGGAAAATAATGCAATAACAGTCAAACCAATACAAAGTGCTGTTGCTGTACTGGCCTATTTTCTATTGTTTGTTCTGAGCAAATCATTTACACCAACAGTTGTGTTTGCTGTGATGTATAGGCTACAGCACTTATAATAAGGAATAAGGAAATATTTGTGTTGTTACTATATTTGTGTGTTGTTTAATATTTAAGTAAAAACATTATACAGTTATTTTTTACAACAGGAGTAAGCGTACAGTAACACTGAACATGAAAAGGCATAATGCTCCTGATAAGGCCTTCACACTGTTGTTTTCCCATTCATAGTTGTGTTTTCCATTAAGCACATCACTGTTCAATGATTGCTAGGAAATGTCTACTCATATTTACTTAAAGTAATCACTTCCATCTTCCAGGGAAGATCCATTTTCCAATTCAAGCTGAATCTGGTAAAAGAAACAAGATTTCAAATGTGTTGTCTGCACTAGCAAAAAATATTGCATCTTTTTGCAAAACATTTAGGTTCTTTTCTTTAGTTTGAACAAGTGGTACTTTGAGCCTCATGGGCTTACATGTGCTTGGACTTCCAAACTCAGCCACTGGGTGGCAGAATTGGTCCACCTATATATGGCCAGCCGGTATATGCAGTGTCTTTCAGCGTACCACAGTTGATGTGGTTTATTCATGAGGTATTTCATAAGTACCATCATCTGCGCCCTCATTTAGACACTGAAACAGTCCACGCACACGATACCCACAAGAAAAAAAAATACAGACACGTTTGGAAAAAAGCCCTTGTATTGAAGGGGTAACGGGTACTCGCAAGTTCAGACTCGGGGTTCGGCCAGCCTTACTTCTACTAATTAGCATTGAAAAATAAATGACTGAATGATGTTAACACAGTAGTGCATTTTCATGTTCCTTTGGTCTTGGTCTCCGTTGTGAACATGGCATTTGGTGGTAGTTGGAATGGTGAGGTAATTGATGCCGCCGTATGTATAATGCATGCCTTCTGAAACACCCCCTCCTAAGGTGGGCAGGAGTTAGCAAAGGAAGCAGACAGGAGACAGGTTCACTGCACTGCGGTGTCTCTGGCTACAAGGCGGCACTGTCCTTTGGAAAAAAAATGATTTTGGAATGTTTGCCAGCATGGTTGGCATGGTAACAGGTTTTGTACCCCCCCCCCCCCCCCCCCCCCCCCCCAAGCATTAGTGGGATCAGTAGGCCTATTTAAAAAAAAAAAACAGGAAAACTTGTTATTTGAGTATCTCTACTTAAGAATGTCCTGGTGGTTGAAATTGGACTCTTAATTCATAAGTGTCTTTAGTTCAAAAGTGCCAACATTTTGCTGTAATTGCTCGGTTTACCATGGAAACACAGACAGAACTCGATGCATCCTCCTCCCCCCTCCTCTTCCTGTAACCAGGCCTATCTGGGGGAGAGAGCTGTAATGTCAGATTTGCTATTTTCTGACCACCGCAATTACCTGAATGTTGCCTTTGTGGCTTTGTGGCTTGGCGCCCCGAGCAAAACAACACCAATCCGTCCTCTTCCCGCACAGTCCCTTTGGTAGCTAAAAATGAAACAAGCTGCAAGCGACGGAGAAATCTGAGTGACATTTCCTGCATTAAATGCGCTGGTTATTAATGTGGCACACTCTCATCAGCCGTGCCTTCGGGAACAATCCTAACAGTCTTATCAGTTAATCGTTTTTATGGTGCCCCAGGAGGAGTTTTGCCGAAAGGGTAGAACGACAGATAAAACTCCGCTAAGTTCTGACTTATGTGTTATCTATATGGCCCGAAGCACGGCTGTTTACAGCATGAGAATGTTAGCGCTGCCCAGAAGCATGAACAATCAGGCTGACTTTAATTCCATCAGTTCCGCTGTTAATAGTGGAATTAGCAGGGTTTTTGACTACCCTATGACCTTTTGGTTTACCTCCGTGTGAAAAGAATGGATGGGACCTTCTGACTGACGAGCGAACCGACTAACCACGCACTAGACACGGATACATGTGTCAATTTAACCCACCCAAATCGCGTTTAAGCCAGTTAAAGCTCGTAACTCGCTTATAACTGCCTCATGTAGTTCACGTAAGGGATAACGGCCGACGAGCTGTACAGTTCTACGAAGTTAATGGACGCTGCGGGGCAAAGAACACCACGACGCGGAGCGGAGTGGTGTTGGTCCGCAGAAGTCCATTAACTTCGTAGAACTGGACAGCTCGGAGGCCGTTATCCCGCTTATCTCCCGTTTACAACATCCAAAAATGTTTTTATTATTATTATTATTATTATTTAGAATTTCCTTTATCTTTAGGAAATGTAATATGCATAATAACCTGATGAATTCTTGATTTGAAGCCTAGTGCTCCCGTTAGAGAAAGTAGTGCGTTTTTTGAAGAAAAAAAAAACGTTACGTTTGTTGTCAATGGTAACCATTCATGAGCATTGATATGGAACGGCGATTTAACGTTTCTACTGGGACTACGTCCAAGGTGTCCGGTTATACGAACTTAATGTACACCCCATTAGCCAATCAGAAAACAGTATTTCGTTCCAGAGGGAGATAAGCCTAAATTTAACCCTCTCATATTTCCGGCGATGTCTGAGCCTTTCGAGAGAGGTGGTCTACGCCGATCGGTGAGCTCAAACAAGGCCGGTCAAACAAGGCCGATGTAACATGGGGCTAGTGGTGACAGGGAAGCCACTCATAGGGAGTGTTATGCGCATGCGTGCCTGCATGGAGATGACCCAGGCGCTTATAGGGAGTGCCCGGGCAGGGCTGGCCAGGTCTCACACATGCAACAGGCAGCCTTTACACAAGCCTCGCAGCCTGCAAGGGTCTGCTGGTCGGTTGACTACGTACGGTCTGGATGTCTTTAACCCATCGTAATGAACCGAAACCACTTGTGATGAACCGAAGTTTGTTTGAATTGTTTACTTTGATGAATATGCTATTCGCTAGCGCGGTCTCTATGGAATTTCTGCTATACGTTAGCATTATGCTAACATAGTTGCTATCACAGTTTAAACATGCAATGTGAGACGAATGTTACAAGAATGTTACAAGATGAGATTACTAAAATGTATTCTGCATGTCTACTCAGTTTTACAGTGCTTCCCAAGTAAATGTTAAACACATGTACACGGGGCTGTTGATACGTTGGCTTAAAGTGTTTTCTGAAACTAAATTATTCAAATTGAGTGATTGTGTCTTAGACTAACATGCTGATTGCTTTTATGTTTTGTCAAACTAAATTAACTGGCTTTACACACCAATGTTTTATTGCCAGGTGAACAGGTGAGAACCTGATTCTGAGCAGTGCATTGTAGTGTATATACCCTCTTGGTAGTCAGGCTGAACAGGTAAGTTATGTGTGTGTGTGTGTGTGTGTGTGTGTGTGTGTGTGTGTGTGTGTGTGTGTGTGTGTGTGTGTGTGTGTGTGTGTGTGTGTGTGTGTGAGCTGTGCATTGTAGTGTATATACCCTCTTGATCAGGGGTGGGCAATTATTTTCCCCAGGGGGCCAAATGAGCAACTGAAAATATTTTGGAGGGCCGGGCCAAAATGCCGAACTCAATTATGCATAATAAGAGTAAGAGTGTATGTTATTATTTGGCAATTCAAATGTGATGTTAGCTTTCAAAAATATAATTTATCAAATTGAATTTCCAAAATGATAAACAAAATGTAACATTTGACTCATTTTCATTCACATTAATAACAAAGGGCATTTTGAGTTTCATATACTTATGAAACAAGGATTTTCTTAGCTTTCTAAAGACATCACATCATCTATGTAGCCAAAATAAACAAGACAACAAGTCACTGATCTGTGTAACTGTGTAAAGAAAATTGTCCCAGTTTTGTTGCCTTTTTGACTTTATATGCCTACATCAGTGGTCCCCAAACTTTTTAGGCCTAAGACCACCAACCTTTGCCTTGGTGAAGGCAAGATCTACCTATTGAGGCGTTGAGTAAAAAAGACTGTCCAGACTCCAAACTGTACTTACAGCTTATCTTTGTATTAGGCCTTGTTGTAATTGAATTAAATCAAACACTTTGGTCCAGCTTTCAAATTGATGTGTCCAAGAACACATTTAACCAGGGGTTCTCAATTATATCAATTATCAATCCATCTCAAACTATAATTTTTCTAAATTATTTCCACAGCCCATATAGAACCACAGACAGCAATTATTTTATTAGTTCAACGCTGAAACTATGTGTCAGATTTCATCTTCATATCCAATTTGAAATCTCTGTCTGTCTGCAATACCGCTTGCGGCCACTACGCAACTTTGGCGCTCTCAAACTTGCCATGCATACACAGTAATAGAAAGCGCACGCAGCATCTACCGTTTGGGCAAACCAACAGGTGTTTTTCGCCTGGATGTCTCTAGATATCTGGCACCTTATTCAATTTCAGGTTCAATTTCAACACTTCAGCTGTGTTCAGAGATATTTTCTGACTATGGTATTCCGAAGTCCTTAAGAAAACAGTTTGAAAATGAAAATTATTTTTTTGTAAAAAAAAAAAAAAAAAAAAAAAAAAAAAAAATTCGAATTATCATGTAATCTTTCGCGGGCCGGTCAGAATCACCCGGAGGGCCGTATTTGGCCCGCGGGCCGTACAATGCCCAGGTATGCTCTTGATAGTCAGGCTGAACGCTTCTACTCATTTCTAAGCCACCAGACACGAGTACAGCTACACAGGCGCATAGCTACAGACAAACACACACACACACACACACACACTACTCTATCTTCTATAGCCCCCCCCCCCCACACACACTACTCTATCTTCTATAGTCCCCCCCCACACACACACACTACTCTATCTTCTATAGCCCCCCCCCCCCACACACACACACTACTCTATCTTCTATAGCCCCCCCCCCCACACACACACTACTCTATCTTCTATAGCCCCCCCCCCCC
>NC_137914.1:3810770-3815770 GCF_963457725.1 Sprattus sprattus
AATTACTGTAACCTATTAACAACCTGAGTATGCTAATTACTGTAACCTATTCATAACCTGAGTATGTCAAGGCACACGCACAAGCACACGCACACGCACACACACACACACACACACACACACACACACTTTTCTTTTTGTCTCTCCTTCCTCCCCTCCCCATTTTCTGTCCTCTCTCTCTCACTCTTTCCTACTCCATCTTTCTCTCTTGCTGTCTGTCCTCTCTGTCTTCATTTTTTTTTTCATTTTCCTTTGTGGTGTTCCTTTTCTGGCCAGAGTGATGGTTCCTCTGATCAGTCATTTGTATGGCTTCATTCATATTCAGGGGCTGGAGAAGCTAAAGATGGTTTAGTTCAAGGATGGGCAACTGGCGGCCCGCGTGCCGCATGCGGCACGCCTCTTCATTTATTGCGGCCCGCCGATGCATTAAAAAAAAAAAATGCTTCCTTCTGTTGACGGACTTTTACTTTGACATCATTCAAAATGCACGTCTCAGTAATCTAGCAATATGCTAACATAGCTCCTAAATGTCCTAAAGGCACAGAGCTATGCAAGCACAACATAAATACTTTGAATCGTCAGTCAGAGAAACAGACTCAGCTTTTTCTGAAATTACTCTGAAACGGTAACGTTGGCATCGTATCAGTTGGCAGGGAACATAGTCATATAGTGAGTGATATAAAAGTCATATACTGAGGGACAGTTTGTGAAGTCTTGTGTACGTAATAATAATAATAATAATAATAATTCATTTTATTTGTAGTGCACTCTTCATTCCAGCAGAATCTCAGAGTGCTAAAAACAGCTCTCAGCAAAAGCACAGTTTAATACAATTAAAACTTTAAATAAAACGTTTTTTTAAAAAGTAGGAAATGCCTTTCGAAATACGTGATGTCGTTGCTATCCTCAACCCTGAAAATGACGGATCATAGCGGTCTGTGTCAGACCTGCAGCTGTCAGGCACAGAAATTGAACAGAGCATATCTTTAACAACTTAATCGAGACACAGTTATGTACAGATCTTGAGAAGTGCCCTCTCAAAAGTTTCTTAGGCCCCACCAATAAAACAATTAAAAAACGTTTTATTTTGAGATCGTCAAATTCACACTTAACTGCAAATCGAGTAGCACAGGAATCCAGCCTGTTTGAGACTGCAATGGGAAGCACACGCCTCTGTTTGGTCGTGATTGAGTGAGTGAACAGACGGTGATAACGTTTAGTAAACAGACTTGGACCAACAGTCCGACCCAAGCTGGTGTAAGCTGCCATAATCAGCTGCTGGGTATAAAGGTGATGAACATGAAGTTTAAAATAGTAAAAGAAACTAAATGATTAAATCATCTCGAGTTAATTCTAGATGTCATGGCTCTCTTGTATCATGCCGTTCATTGATCCTGTGGTTATGCTACCTTACTCAGTTGAACTCTAGCCTACAACGTTAACCTACTCACTTGAGCTGCAAATCCCTACCATACTACAGTATAATTATCACCCATCTCAGCAGATGTCTTCAATATGTTTATTGTTGTCATATTTTAAATCTACATTTGTTAATTTCTCTTCCTAAAACTCACTAGAAGACACTATTTAAAAGGTTATTTTCAAAAAAAAATTCTTATGGGGGAGCATGCCCCCAGACCCCCCTAGATTTGCTTGGTCACAGGAAAAATAATAGGTGTTTTCTAGGGGAAAGCCTGCCCTAAAGTGGGAATTGGCCCTCTGGTAGCGATAAAGAAAAGTTGTGGCCCTCTCCAGCATTAAAGTTGCCCATCCCTGATTTAGTTGTATGACTCCATTCGTATTCAGGGGCTGGAGAAGCTAAAGATGGTTTATTTGTATGGCTTCATTCATATTCAGGGGCTGGGGAAGCTAAAATGGATTATTTGTATGACTCCATTCATATTCAGGGGCTGGAGAAGCTAAAGATGGTTTATTTGTATGGCTTCATTCATATTCAGGGGCTGGGGAAGCTAAAATGGATTATTTGTATGACTCCATTCATATTCAGGGGCTGGAGAAGCTAAAGATGGTTTATTTTGTATGGCTTCATTCATATTCAGGGGCTGGAGAAGCTAAAGATGGTTTATTTGTATGACTCCATTGATATTTTCTGTAGAAGCCCAGTTTGCCACTGATGGCGTTATAATGGGAAGCCGTGTGGAGGTGACTTGGCACATCTGCCTGTGTTTGCGTTCTGTGTGTGTGGCAACCACAGGGGTGTGGTGTGGTGTGGTGTGGTGTGGTGTGGTGTGGTGTGGTGAGGTGTGGTGTGGTGTGGTGTGGTGTGGTGTGGTGTGATGTGGTGTGGTGTGGTGTGGTGTGGTGTGGTGGTGTGGTGTGGTGTGGTGAGGTGTGGTGTGGTGGTGTGGTGTGGTGTGGTGTGGTGGTGAGGTGTGGTGAGGTGTGGTGTGGTGTGGTGTGGTGTGGTGTGGTGAGGTGCGGTGCGGTGCGGTGCGGTGCGGTGCGGTGCGGTGCGGTGCGGTGCGGTGGTGTGGTGTGGTGTGGCGTGGCGTGGCGTGGCGTGGCGTGGCGCGGCGCGGTGCGGTGTGGTGTGGTGTGGCGCGGTGTGGTGCGGTGCGGTGCGGTGTGGTGTGGTGCGGTGCGGTGTGGTGCGGTGCGGTGTGGTGTGTCAGGTTTGAAAGGCATTGCAGGCAGGGCTGTATCCATCCATCATCACTCACTCGAGTGCAGGAACCACAGACTGCTCTGTTTTCAGATGTGCATCCTGGACACAGAAGGACTAAACCATTTATGGTAACCACAGGCCATTTTGTGTGTGTGTGTGTGTGTTTGTGTGTGTATGCGTGTGTGTATGTGTGCATGTGTATGTGTGTGTGTGTGTGTGTGTGTGTGTGTGTGTGTGTGTGTGTGTGTGTGTGTGTGTATATGTGTGTGTGTGTGTGTGTGTGTGTGTGTGTGTGTGTGTGTGAGTGTGAGGAGGAGTGGACGAATTCCAAAGCAGATTCTATTCTGGAACATCGGGTCATAATGACACGATGTTCCAGAGGCTCTCAAGCGGCTGAAATGATGGTGGTGACACACACACAAACACACACACACACACACACACACACACACACACACACACACACACACACACACACACACACACACACACACACACACACCTCTCCGTAGGTGGCCCTGGGAGATCTGGCTGTGTTTTGCTGGATCAAAGTGTTTTCAGGGCCTCATCCCCTGCCTCGCAGTAGAACCGTCATTAGAGTGCGTCTGAAAGCAGAACAGCTGCCGCTCACAGCACACACACACAGCTAAAGGATTTCAAGCTGACCAACTTGTCCGCGCTCCAGGGACAGGGGTCACATGACCACAAGACAGTCCTGGGGTTACTGTGTGGTATAGAGACAGTCTGTGGTTTAGAGTTAACTAATGTGGATGAAGTACAGAGAGTTAGCCGAACATATGAGTTAGTCTCCTGTGTGAGTTAGTTACCTGTGTGAGTAAGTCTCATGAGTGAGTAAGTTAGTCACCTGTGTCTCTTGCTACAGCCTCTTGTCTCCTGTCTCATATCCTCATGTACATGGTTATCATTTGATATTGCAGTAAAGAAATAGACAAATTCAAAGACACCCACACACACACACACACACACACACACACACACAGCGGCATCCACTTGAGCTTGGCTGTTTGAAGATGGTGCCAAGTGCTGTTTCATAACAAAGGCCCCATAGAGGCGAGCGACTGAGATGTCTGCCTTCTGATGATGCAGACACTGATAGCAGGACACCAACAGCGGCCATTGGAGAGATAGAGAGCGAGAGAGAGAGGGAAAGGGAGGGAGAGGGAGGAGGGAGAAAGGGAGGGAGAGGAAGGAGGGAGAAAGGAGAAAGGGAGGGAGAGGGAGGAGGGAGAAAGGGAGGGAGAGGGAGGAGGGAGAAAGGGAGGGAGAGGGATGAGGGAAGAAAGGGAGGGAGAGGGAGGAGGGAGAAAGGAGAAAGGGAGGGAGAGGGAGGAGGGAGAAAGGGAGGGAGAGGGAGGAGGGAGAAAGGGAGGGAGAGGGAGGAGGGAGAAAGGGAGGGAGAGGGAGGAGGGAGAAAGGGAGGGAGAAAGGGAGGGAGAGGGATGAGGGAAGAAAGGAGAAAGGGAGGGAGAGGGAGGAGGGAGAAAGGGAGGGAGAGGGAGGAGGGAGAAAGGGAGGGAGAGGGAGGAGGGAGAAAGGAGAAAGGGAGGGAGAGGGAGGAGGGAGAAAGGGATGGAGAGGGAGGAGGGAGGAAGGGAGGGAGAGGGAGGAGGGAGAAAGGGAGGGAGAGGGAGGAGGGAGAAAGGGAGGGAGAGGGAGGAGGGAGAAAGGGAGGGAAGGGGAGGAGGGAGAAAGGGAGGGAGAGGGAGGAGGGAGAAAGGGAGGGAGAGGGAGGAGGGAGAAAGGGAGGGAGAGGGAGGAGGGAGAAAGGGAGGGAGGAGGGAGAAAGGGAGGGAGAGGGAGGAGGGAGAAAGGGAGGGAGGGAGGAGGGAGAAAGGGAGGGAGAGGGAGGAGGGAGAAAGGGAGGGAGAGGGAGGAAGGAGGGAGAAAGGGAGGGAGAGGGAGGAGGGAGAAAGGGAGGGAGAGGGAGGGAGAGGGAGAAAGGGAGGGAGGAGGGAGAAAGAGAGGGAGAGGGAGGAGGGAGAAAGGGAGGGAGAGGGAGGAGGGAGAAAGGGAGGGAGAGGGAGGAGGGAGAAAGGAGAAAGGGAGGGAGAGGGAGGAGAGGGAGGAGGGAGAAAGGAGAATGGGAGGGAGAGGGAGGAGGGAGAAAGGGAGGGAGAGGGAGGAGGGAGAATGGGAGGGAGAGGGAGGAGGGAGAATGGGAGGGAGAGGGATGAGGGAGAAAGGGAGGGAAGGGGGGTAGAGGAAGAAGGACAGAGAGGGAGTGAGAGAGTAAAAGAGAGATGGAGGGAGGCAAAGAAAGAGAGGGAGGGAAAGAGAGAGGGAGGGAAGCCTCTGAGCGTGGGATGAGTGTGTGAGATGATCCTCCCTCCACTGCAGGCCTGATAACTGTCAG
>NC_137914.1:3843270-3863270 GCF_963457725.1 Sprattus sprattus
CTAGGGATGGGAACCGAAACCCGGTTCTTGTTTAGAACCGGTTCCTAATGAGCCGAATCTTTGGAATCGTTAGCCAAATTCAAAACCGGGTCTGTAAACGGACCTCTGTGCCGTTTGCGCATGCGCGAACTCTTCCTTTAAAGAAATCAGACCGCAGCAGAAATGGCAACTAGACAAGCGATCTAAAGTGTGGCTTTATTTCACTCGAACAAATGCAAACATGGTCACTTGTAACGTCTGTAAAACATGTATTCCGTCAAAGGGAGGAGGTACATCTACTATGAATAAGCACTTGAGCACACAACATGGTATTAAATTACAAGATTGTCATGTTTTTGACTAACTAACGACGGCGCATCATCCCTAACTTACCAAGGTAAACTCCTCAAAATGTTTTATCATAACGGTTACTCGTGTGATATCAGCAAACGTTTGCGTTGTCGTGTTAACCATAACTAAACTTAGCATTTAATTGCTTAACAGAATGGGCGATGTTGGACATTGTCATATAACGTAGGCTAGCTTAGCTGTAGAATCTTCTATTTTCAGCCGTTGGCTTGAAGCAGAGGCAGTGCTTGCCTCCCCTCTGTTGGTTCTAGAAAGTTTGCTGATAACACACGAGTAACACCGTTATGATAAAACATTTTGAGGACTTTACCTTGGCTTGGTAAGTCAGGGATGAAACACAAATGACTCCGTTAATAATGGCGTTGCCTAGCAACGCGTGCAGCTCCCTAGATATGGATACGTTTCTCTTTCAATTCAGTGGCAGCAATAGTTAAGTTTTAAATATACTGAGTGCCTAGTTTGCGAATCATCTTTGTTCAAATACGTATGTGAGGCATTGTGTGCATGATACAAGTAAGTATGTTTCAGTACGTTATTGTGTTTGTAGTGGGTTCTACATTGCTATTAGAAGCGTTAAGCATAATAGTTCGCAATTAGCCATACAACCAAGCAACCTACAAGAAAATATACAGTCCTTCAGTTTACTCAATAACAAGGGCTTCATGTCAGATCAGACAATTCAACGATTTTGTTAGTGCCATTTTATTGCCAGATTTAGTTTTATCTCAAGAGTGCAATGAGGGAGGGGTTTAGATTGGACTAACTTAAACTAAACCTGGATGCATTGTAATGTTCCAACAATTATGAGACATTTCCTGAGGTATATCTGCTCTGGAAAAGAAAGATCAGTAGGTAGCAGAGGAAGGGTTGTATAGGGGTTGTTTGCTATTTCACTCATTCACTCATACACTCATCTATACAGTAGGCTATAGATGAGTGAAATAGCAATCAACAGTGCTCTGCAATGTCAATGTATAGCTTTAGAGTTGACACTCTCACCACATATGCATTTAAATATTGTTGTTTTATATTTAGTGGCAAGAATGTCTGTTTTTTAATAAAAGTTTTTGGTTATTTATGTAAACATTCTGTTTATGGCGTGTGCAGCATTCTAGAAATTTATATAAAAGAACATTAATGTAAAAAACCCGTTTGTGCTCTTTTTTCACCCCTTACCCAATAAGAATCGATAAGAGAATCGATAAAGAATCGAATCGATAAGCAGGAATCGATAAGGAACCGGAATCGTTAAAATCGTAAAGGTTCTCATCCCTAGCACAGACACAGAGCACAGACCTTACAGGAGCCATTTAACAAGGTCGCCCATTGGAACGCTTGATTTAGACCACTGTTGATAAGCCCGTTTGGCAGATAAGCGTCTTTTAATAAGCACGTTTGGCAAATAAGCATTTGTTAATGAGCAAGGTTGTCTTGGCAACTGGCCATGGTCCTGGGGTGCCAGGAAAGCAGGGGTTTGTGTGTGGGTGATGCCAAGGAAAATGGGGGTGATGGAGGTGAGGGAGAGGACGGGGGTGAGGGAGAGGAGGGGGAGAGGGAGAGAGAGGAGAGGGTGAGGAGGGGGTGAGGGAGAGAGAGGAGAGGGTGAGGAGGGGGAGAGGGAGAGGAGGGGAGAGGGAGAGGAGGGAGTAAGGAGGTGCAGGGATAGCAGGGGGTGAGGAGGAGGGGGAGAGGGAGAGGAGGGGGAGAGGGAGAGAGAGGAGAGGGTGAGGAGGGGGAGAGGGAGAGGAGGGGAGAGGGAGAGGAGGGAGTAAGGAGGTGCAGGGATAGCAGGGGGTGAGGAGGAGGGGGAGAGGGAGAGGAGGGGGAGAGGGAGAGGGAGAGGAGGGAGTAAGGAGGTGCAGGGATAGCAGGGGGTGAGGAGGAGGGGGAGAGGGAGAGGAGGGGGAGAGGGAGAGGGAGAGGAGGGAGTAAGGAGGTGCAGGGATAGCAGGGGGTGAGGAGGAGGGGGAGAGGGAGAGGAGGGGGAGAGGGAGAGGGAGAGGAGGGAGTAAGGAGGTGCAGGGATAGCAGGGGGTGAGGAGGAGGGGGAGAGGGAGAGGGAGAGGAGGGAGTAAGGAGGTGCAGGGATAGCAGGGGGTGAGGAGGAGGGGGAGAGGGAGAGGAGGGGGAGAGGGAGAGGGAGAGGAGGGAGTAAGGAGGTGCAGGGATAGCAGGGGGTGAGGAGGAGGGGGAGAGGGAGAGGAGGGGGAGAGGGAGAGGGAGAGGAGGGGGAGAGGGAGAGGAGGGGGTGAGGAGGAGGGGGAGAGGGATAGCAGGGGGTGAGGAGGAGGGGGAGAGGGAGAGGAGGGGGTGAGGAGGAGGGGGAGAGGGAGAGGAGGGGGAGAGGGAGAGGAGGGAGTAAGGAGGTGCAGGGATAGCAGGGGGTGAGGAGGAGGGGGTGAGGGTGAGGAGGAGGGGGAGAGGGAGAGGAGGGGGTGAGGGTGAGGAGGGGGAGAGGGAGAGGAGGGGGTGAGGGTGAGGAGGGGGAGAGGGAGAGGAGGGGGTGAGGAGGAGGGGGGAGAGGGAGAGGAGGGGGTGAGGGTGAGGAGGGGGAGAGGGAGAGGAGGGGGTGAGGAGGAGGGGGGAGAGGGAGAGGAGGGGGTGAGGAGGAGGGGGGAGAGGGAGAGGAGGGGGTGAGGAGGAGGGGGGAGAGGGAGAGGAGGGGGTGAGGGAGAGAGGTGATGCCCCTGACACCCTCAGAGGTCTGAGCCTACTAGCGGAGTCTGCAATGAAACCACTTGATTGGTGGGCAGAGACCTGCTGACGGACTACAAATGTGGATTGGTAGGCATCTGAGGACCAAGGATTTTGATTGGCCGTAAACACACATACACGGTCCAGACACAAACACACATACAAGACCGTATCCAGACACAAACACACATACAAGACCACATCCAGACACAAACACACATACACAACCACATCCAGAAACAAACACACATACAAGACCACATCCAGACACAAACACACATACAAGACCACATCCAGACACAAACACACATACAAGACCACATCCAGACACAAACACACATACAAGACCACATCCAGACACAAACACACACACACAACCACATCCAGACACAAACACACATACACAACCACATCCAGACACAAACACACATACACGACCACCTCTCACCTGCCAATCAAAAAGCATCTGCTATAGTCAACTACCTCTTCCAGCTCCGTGCCTGGTAATCATGCACACAGCTTCATGAAGTAGATGGTGTGCAAACAGCTTCACACAAAATGGTATAGTAATTATCAACAATCAATAATCAATAAACAGTCCTTATCATGATAAAGGCCCATAAGGCACCATATCCACCATAGGCACAGAGACAGAGACAGTGAGAGCAAGTCAAAGTCGAAAATAGCAACGATGTCATGGGAAAAAAAGCAGTTTTTCTACAGTGACATTACGTCGTGGCTCATGTAAATCTCTCATAAAGCCAGTCTCATCTCTGTGCCCGCCTGTATTCCCCAGGCCATCCAGGTGTGTGTGTGTGTGTGTGTGTGTGTGTGTGTGTGTATTCCCCAGGCCATCCAGGGCCGCTTGCAGAACTCCTGTTGTCTCTGAGATGAAGATTACGTGAAGCCCGAGAAAGTCTCCCATCCCTGATCAAGAAAAAATTTGATTGGATTTCTGCAATGTTTCGTGTGTGTCTGTGTGTGTGTGTGTGTGTGTGTGTGTGTGTGTGTGTGTGTATGTGAATGTGTGTGTGTGTGTGTGTGTGTGTGTGTGTGTATGTGAATGTGTGTGTGTGTGTGTGTGTGTGTGTGTGTGTGTGTGTATGTGTGTGTGTGTGTGTGTGTGTGTGTGTGTGTGTGTGTGTGTGTGTGTGTGTGTATGTGAATGTGTGTGTGTGTTGTGTGTGCATGTGAATGTGTGTGTGTGTTGTGTGTGTATGTGAATGTGTGTGTGTGTTGTGTGTGTATGTGAATGTGTGTGTGTGTTGTGTTCCATGCTGGACTGAACAGAATTGTGATTGAAAATACATTTGACATTACCATTATGATGCTAATGATGATAGCCTGAAAAGTTTCACTGCTGAAAGTTAGAACCGAATTTGCATGCAGGGGGCCAGACCATCGCTTTATGAAACGGTGCGCCTAATAAAGAAAGATAGGCGGAAGATAAACTCAAGGACAAAGCTGAATGTGTGTAAACTCACAATACAACACGAGCTGTTCAGTGTCTTCACGGCTGGCCTTTTTCAGTCCCTGGAATACAGACGCACACAAAGCCAAGTGAAGTGCTTCAGAAAGGTCAAGCAGACAGCCAAGCAGAGGTCAAGCAGAAAGGTCAAGGTATGTGTCATGTCAGCCACGTTATAGCATATTGTGCCTCCAGGAGGTGGGAATCACAGGCACTGCCCTCGACTTCTTTCATTCTTACCTCACAGGACGCCAGGAAGATGTTGCCATCGGCAATCTCACCTCCAGCGTTAGATGTGCTACCTCTGGTGTCCCCCAGGGGTCAGTCCTGGAGCCCCTGCTCTTTTTAATTTACATGCTGCCCCTGGGAAATATACTACGGAGCCATAACATTGAATTCCACTCATACGCTGATGATACGCAAATTTACCTCCGAACTACACCAGACAAACATCTGGCTGTATCCCAGACTACTAAATGCCAGGATGATATCCAGCACTGGATGAGCAACAACTACCTTCAGCTCAATGGCAGCAAGTCAGAGGCCATTCTTATTGGCACCCCTCATCAAACTAAAAAGGCCGGCATCACCCACATCACCATCACTGGTCACCCCCCTCCTCTCTCATCTCTCGTCACAAACCTGGGTGTCAAGCATTGTCCTTTGATGCGCATGTTAAAACTGTCTGCCAAACATCTTTCTACCACCTTAGAAACATTGCAAGGCTAAGACCCCCTCTACCTAAACGTGCTACAGAAAGGTTGGTGCATGCATTTGTCAGCTCTTAGTCTTGACTATTGCAACTCTCTGCTAGCAGGTCTACCAGTAAAAAAAACATCCAGAGGTAACAGTACGTCCAAAATAGGGCTGCCCGGAATCTCACCTGGACACGTAAATCTCAGCATATCACCCCAGTCCTCCACTCCCTCAATTGGCTTCCAATTAACCAACGTATCTCTCTCTCCCTCTCTCCATCTCTATCCCTCTCTCTCCATTTCTCTCTCTCTCCACCCCCCTCTCTCTCCCTCTTTCCCTCTCTCTCTCTCTCTCCATCTCTCTCCCTCTCCACCCCCTCCTCTCTCCCTCTCTCTATCTCTCTCCCTCTCTCTATCTCTCCCTCTCTCTCTCCATCTCTCTCTCTCTCTCCACCCCCTCCTTCTCTCTCTCTCCCCCCCCCCTCTCTCCCCCGCCACCCCCCGTCTCTCTCCCTCTCTCTCTATCTGATAGAGATAATTTCCAAACACTATTATATTCTAAGGTCATTAATAATCAAGTGCCTTGTATTAATATATTCCTTGTATGAATTATGTGCTTATGAAAGAAGGAGCACAGCTTTTCTCTGTGTGTGTGTAACTAGAATATTAGGTGCCACTAAGTCTGCATATGAACAAGAGCATGTTTAGACCAGAGGAGATAAGAAAGGAACTGTGCTTCTTCCGACCTTGTGCAAAACTGCCACCCTTGCAAGACAGGGAGCCTCGGACGTGAGAAATCCACCACGTGATCATCCTTGCTCAAAGCTAAACTTTTGACTATATAAACTTTGTGCGAAGAGTTTATCATGCCTTCACTGTCAGCCTCGGCTGGTAGGGGAGCCCAATTGCAATTGTTGTTGTTTGTCTGTCTAATAAATATACTTTCATGCAGCTCCGGAGTCCTGAACTAACTAGGGTGATTTTTCACCTATCATAATTGGGGGCTCGTCCGGGATTCCAACAACCTCTTCGACTCTCCTTGCTGGGCTAATCATCAGGACCTGAACCGTATGGAGGAGTACGAGACTTGGATGGAGGCCAGGGCCTGCCAGCGAGGAGAGCCGAGAGTGAAGGAATTGAATTTGACTATAGGGGATGGACTCCGACTGTTTGTGAGTATATTGGTTGTTTTATGTAAGTGTACGATAGTATGTGGTTCTTGTTTTTTTCGGTTTTGTGTACACTTGTCTTGAAGTGGGGTTGAAAATAACTTTTTGCATGTTTGCTGCAGGGTGGAAAGGAGAACAAACAGTTATAGGACTTTTTCCTGTATGCCCTGTGTGTTGAACGATTGTTAGAGTTAGAGAGACACCTGTTTGTAGTTTTCATGTTTTGGAGCGCTCAAGGTTAAAAAAGCACACCCCTGTTATATATAAGCACTGTTCACCTTCCTGAAGAAGGGTAGCGTTCATTTTTGGAAACGTTAAAGGTTATATATAAAGAAGACCTGTTGCCATGATCACCTTCCAGAAGAAGGAAAAGGCTAGCGCGCGCTAAAGATTTATAAGCACTGCACCTTCCTGAAGAAGGGTTCCATTAGCTCAAGGTTAAAAGCACCTCCCTGAAGCGAGGACTTTACTGAAAAAAAAAAAAAGCAGGCCTGTTGCTATGGTGTAACGCGAAAAAGGCATAATGATAGCGCTTTATCTGAACTTGAAAACTTTCTAGGCCTATTTTCTCCGGAGATTTCTGTATACATTCCTGTTCGCCTTTGATGAAGGGAACACACTTTTCACTTTCTGTTTTCCTGTTGGGCCTTCTGGTAGGCCTCTTGGTGCATTGTTAAAAGAAAGAAAAAAGGGCTAAAGAGAAGGATATAGTCTGAAACGTATAGAGACATACCTGTCTAGCCGGATTTTAACAATAAGAGAAAATGGGAAACAAAGGATCTAAAATTGATGACATATCCCAGTTAGAAGGGGACATGAAACATATGGCAATACAAGGAAATGCTGACTGTTTTATGCACAGACATATGTGGAAACAAGATTTTTAATTTTAAGGAGTCTCTTTAAGAGATAAAGAAAAAGAGTCAGAGATACTCTAATATACTAATACTTGTGTGTTATTTTTCATTGGGGTTGAGGCGAACTGTTTTCAATGGGTAAAACACTGATAATTATAGTCAAAATTTATGCAATTAAAGGAAAGATTTCTCATTACTGAGATGCCTTGACCCGGAACCAGTAGGGGACTGATCACCCCAGGGAAATTCCCTGGCCTCATCCTCCTCACAAAACGAGTGAGATGGAGGACCTCTGGTCGGGCTCGGGTTACCCAGCATTGCGATCTCAAGAAGAAAATATGAGAGTCTGAAAATAGAAACATAACCCTAGTGTGAAGAATAAACTTAAGGTAATTTAAAAGGTTTCAATATCAGTTAAGGGTATTAAGAGAAATGCATAAAATGACTTAGAAATGGGTAAAAGTGCGTCAAAATCAGAAGACGTACATGATAAAGAGAATAAGAGGTGGATTTAAAATGTCTACAACAAGAAGAAAATTGTAAACACAGATTTGAAAATGTTTTTGCATTATTGGTTGCGCCAAACAGATAAAAGCTTACATTAATGGTGGCAAGAAAGCCAATGATTGTTTGTTTTGGTTTATTTTGGCAAGAGGGCCAATGATTTTTTGTTTTGTTTTATGTGACTTTGATGCCTGCAGAGCAGTAACCAGAGAATAACATGCACAGAACAGAAAAAGAATGAGACATCTAAAAGCAGTCATACACATAACCCATTACTTTTGAAGAGTCTGAAACGGGACAGATATTTAAAATACAGATTATGTTTAAAAAAACATGCTCTACAAACTTATTAGGAAGAGATGTGATGTGGGTTGAGCATTAGAATTGTTCCAACAATACATGGGTTTTAGAATAAATTAAACAATGGTGTCCCAAAATGTTATTAGGCATAGAATATACACTGTTTAGCCACTAAAAAGGATTTAAAGAGGATGTAACCCTGTCACACTAACTATATTAACTTAGATTGATGCATTGGGCTAACACAGGATGGGTGGGGGCTGAGTGCTGGCTCAAAAGACTATATTCTCACAAGCCATGAGCTCAAACTTAGCTACAGTTCGAGAGACAGTCAATTGTTGTTGAACATCTTGTGCTGTTCTCCAGATAAGAAGATTTTAGCAGAAACAAGGCCACAAAATTAGCAGCTGTGGTTCACTAAAGTAAAGCTTTCTTTTAAAAAGCACCTTTGCCAGACACAAAGAAATAAATTATACATTTTCTGGAAATAACTTAATTATGTAGATAATGGATTCCAAACCATGCGTTAGAAACACAAATGTTGCAGAGTTTACCTTATTCTCTGCCCATGTCAGCTGGAGATATTATTAAAAAGCCTGAAGCGGGAAAGCAGGCATTTGAACAGTTAAAAAAACTGTTGGTTAGTTCTACTGTCTTAGCACATCCATGACATGACAAAGCTATTCATACAACCTGTAGACTGAAAAAAAAAAAAAAAAAAAGATGATATGATATTTGTGTTAATGCATAAGGGGGGACTTAAAGTTGATACCAGTGGCATACTATTCCACACGGCTAGATCCAGTAGCCCAAGCAATGTCTGAATGTTTACAAGCAGTAGTGGCTGCAGCCTTGGCGGTGCAGGCCTCTGCTCCTATTGTACTAAACAGACACTTACACTGAAAGTTCCACATGCTTATTTTAATTTGATTTTTTTTTGCTCTCACAGCCTCATATCACTTTTGAGCACTTTGTGACATTTAAGCCAGCTACACTTTTATTTAAAGCAGAGGGCAGATCAAAACTATGGCAGCCAGAGCTGGATATGCCTATTCCAAAAGCTGATTTAACCATTGTTGATGGTTCAAGCAAACAAACCTTGAACACATAGCCACTACTTCCACACTATTCCGCACAGGCAGCGGAACTGATTAAACTGATTGTGCACACAGGTGCAAAAGGGTTTAATTGAGAAACCACAAAGCAGACAAGGCCACTAACCAGGCAGAAGGTTTTTTTCTTTTATTATGATTTTAGTAATCCAAGAAGCCTATTGGAACATCAGGTTCTGATACGATGTTGACCATTATTTTACTCCAGATATTGCTATTGCAGTTGCTTTTATTAATTTTATGTAAAACACTTTGAACTGCAACAACCATCTGAGACAGATACACATTTGAAGAATTAAACACACAAGACTAAATGATATGCTGCAATATTGAGCCATGGTGAAAACATGCCTCAATAAGAGGGGATAGTAAGCATATATTTTTACTTCTTGTTTTTATTTTATAAGAAAGAAGGTTAATCATTAATCATTGATTTTATATTCTTTTACTTCTTATTACATTATTTAGTTTGAAAGATGCTTCAACATTCAGTTATAGATTTTATTGAGTTAAATCCCAACGAAAGAAAGAAATATTGTCTAGCCATAGACAATCACTGCTCATACAACCCCCAGTCAGCCGGACTGGTAGAAAAGAAAGAACCGATCTATTGAAAGCCAATTCAGAGAGAGAAATTAGTGAAATTAAGCATGCATGTTGATATCACTGTTTGAAATGATGTATGGAAGAATCTAAACTGCCTAAGTTCTTAAACCATTTGCCAAAACAGACGAAGAGATTGAAAATACTTGGCAAAGATGATATTTGAAACTAAATGCTCTCAGACTTCTCTCCCCTACACAGGAACACTGTGAGACTGAAACCAAGGTTGGGCCAGGAGACTGGGTCCTAATCAACAGTCTCAAAAGAAAACATTTCCACTTGCCCAAGTGGGACAGAGCATACCAAGAGCTACTGTCAACATCTACCACAGTCAAAATAGCTGAGAGAGCCACGTGGATACATCTGACTCACTGTAAACGGGTAAGCCTGCAGATGGCGGATGCAGAGGAGTAAGGACCATCTTTCTTTGCTGTTTCCAGGTATTGCCCGCAGTGACAGAAAGACCAGTCTACAAAGGGGGGTTGATGTATAGATTCTTCTCGTCTCAAACGCTGGCAGTAGATATAGTACTGTCCTGTGGGATTAGAACCGAGTGGAAATTGTGGAGTAAAAGGTCTATTCCTCTGCAAAGTCATGGGAGGTTACGCAAAGTGGGCCAAAGTATGTGGGGGACTCCTAGTAACGACAGTGGGATTTTACATTGTTGGTCTAATAACATGCTTATAAATAATAGCTATACAGCATCACTATTCACATTTTAACTGGCCCTACGTGCCAGACAATGCTTCACCACCTCCACACATTATTAGCAAAGATGCTCTGTTTGAATGCTATTTAAAACCTGGGGAAAAGAACGATGCACACCTAGGACACTGGACATAATGTAAAACCATTACATATGTGCTTGATAATGGAAGAAAAAAATCAGCTAAATACTTCATCTGAATGTAAAACTGCGGGGATGTGTTTGAATGGCAGACTTCTTGAAGTACAGGATATAGCTATAGCTGATATGTGGTGGTTATGTGGGAATGGTGAACTAAGAGCTACACTGCCTGTGGGTTGGTCTGGGACTTGTGCTTGAACAATGTTAGTACAACCTTTTCAGATTACCCACAGGTCCAAGATACACCAGTACCTGAGGAACGTTCCAATGCATTCCGTACGAGGAAGGAGAGAAGCAGGGTTCGACAGCCTGGGCATTCCCCAGGGCATTCCAGACGACTACAAGGCCTTGAACCCAGCAGCGAATGGCCTGGCATCTACCCTCTGCCCCTGGTGCGTCATCGGAGCACACACAGATTGGATTAATTTCCTTTACTACGATGAGATGAAATTCCAAAACCTGACCAGAGACGGACTACAAACAATCAGAGAAGAACTACACGCCAACTCCAGGGTAACACGGCAAAACACGGCTGTGCTTGAGATCCTCACTGCCGAGAATGGAGGCATTTGTGTCATGCTTGGTACTGACCAATGTTGGACACATTTCCCTGACAACACCAGAGATGGGAAAGACTTAGATCTGATCCTACAAATAAAATGCAAGCGAGTTCTGGCACGCATGATTGGTTTAGTGCCCTGTCGACAATGTTTACCTCATGGGAAGGAATGTTGATGTCTTGTGTGGGATTGATTTTGGGTATTCTTTGTGTGTTGGCTACCTGTGCATGCAGTGTAGTACCCTGTATACGGAAGATGGTGACTGAAATGATTAAAACTCCTGATGACGAATATCTTGCCTTACAAATACGTAGCGCCTGTGCCTCTGATGGAAAGTTTGCTTAATAATTATTTACTAAGGTAGATGAAATAATGCTCATTAATGACCTCTGTTCCGAAAATCGATGTGATGAAGCTCAGAATGATGATTTTGAAGTTATCCATTGAAATTGATAATTAACGCTGAAGAAAGATGATTTGTGATTTTGATTGTGTTTGTAATTTTTGATTATCCATTGAAACGGATAAAAGGAGGGATTGATAGAGATAATTTCCAAACACTATTATATTCTAAGGTCATTAATAATCAAGTGCCTTGTATTAATATATTCCTTGTATGAATTATGTGCTTATGAAAGAAGGAGCACAGCTTTTCTCTGTGTGTGTGTAACTAGAATATTAGGTGCCACTAAGTCTGCATATGAACAAGAGCATGTTTAGACCAGAGGAGATAAGAAAGGAACTGTGCTTCTTCCGACCTTGTGCAAAACTGCCACCCTTGCAAGACAGGGAGCCTCGGACGTGAGAAATCCACCACGTGATCATCCTTGCTCAAAGCTAAACTTTTGACTATATAAACTTTGTGCGAAGAGTTTATCATGCCTTCACTGTCAGCCTCGGCTGGTAGGGGAGCCCAATTGCAATTGTTGTTGTTTGTCTGTCTAATAAATATACTTTCATGCAGCTCCGGAGTCCTGAACTAACTAGGGTGATTTTTCACCTATCACTATCTCTCCCTCTCTCTCTCCATCTCTCTCTCTCTCTCCACCCCCTCCTCTCTCTATCTCTCTGGTCCGTCTCTAATCCCTGCTGCCGTTCAGCACCACAGTAATAAGGGGCAGAAGGAGAGGGCACAGCAAAGCATAGATAAAAGGAGAAGGCGTCACACACAGGGTTAAAAGTCAACTCAACAGCATGCTGCACACCAGCTATAAGAGGACAGTGTGTTTGTGTGTGTGTGTGTGTGTGTGTGTGCTTGCACATATAGGCTGTAGTGTACTCACAGAGGACACACACTAAAACACACACACTCACATAAGCAAACAAACACAGCCATCATACACACACACACACACACTTACATATGTATTCACATGTACCCTAGGCACACAGTGCATGTATTCACCCACATTCATCATGCACTAATGAAACATATGCAGACACACACACACACACACACACACACATACACACACACACTGCACCTATGAAGGGCATGCAGCTACATACACACATAACCATACACACAACTACATACACAAATAACCATACACACACAACTACACACACACATGACCATAGACACACAACTACATACACAAATAACCATACACACAACTACACACACACATGACCATAGACACACAACACCATACACTCAAATATGTAGATGTAGAGAATGCACACAACCACAGACATCCACAGTTAGCATAAACATGTACGTCAGGTCAGTTCATTTTAATTTAAAAAGTGAAGGGTTCTATGTAATTAATATGTAATAACATTAATCTGTGAATACTACATTTCATTTGGCCTGTACTGCGTAATAACAATAAAGTCAAATATAATCTATTCTAGTGTAATCTAATCAATTGGCATATTGTACTTGTACAGTGTCTATTTAATAACAAGATGAAATCAGGGCTATTCACATGTAACATCATACACTTACATAACATTAAGTCAGGCTCCCGACATAACACTATTTAAACAGTCGCTCAAGACTCACCTTTTCAACCTCGCCTTAACCTGAATTCCCCTGCTCCCTCCCCTCCACTTTAAGACTCTTATGTTCAGTTTTCTTTTCTAACTAGTTTCTGTCTGTTTGTTTTTGTGTGATCTTTTGTCTTTCATATTTTTCTTTTGTCTTGTTTGCTTGCCTTCTGTAAAGCGTCTTTGGTCACTAGAAAAGCGCTATAGAAATTCGAATTATTATTATTATTATTATATTACTGTTGGGGGCGATAGTGGGTCAGGAGGTAGAGGAGTCGTTTAGCAATCGCTTGCTAGTTTGATCCCGACTCCTCCTCACCAAGTGTCGAAGTGTCCTTGAGTGAACTCTAATTTATGCTCAGCGCAAGCGCCAACGCAAGAGGCCCTTGCAACCCCCTTGCGTGTCTTTTCACGTCTTGCATGCGTTGGGCGATTTTTGTAGACATGCATCAGGGGGGGTATTTTACTGCGCAATTTAATGCTCTTGTGTATCTTACGTGCTTGTGCTTATGCTTATGCGTGTAAAACTGAGTATATATCGGCCTTCAAGAAGAATGCTGGCCCCTTAGGACACTGAAACTCCAACTGCTCCAGATGTGCAGGTTGGCACCTTCTATAGTAGCCTCTGCCATCGGTGTATGCACGGGAACATGTCTGAGGCATTCATCTGTAAAGCGCCTTCTGTGAATTCACCCGGGCGCTCAAAAGCAGCTCACTGCTCCGGGTTAGTGTGCTTCGCTGTGTGCTTCACTGTGTGTATCACTACCCTGGATGGGTAAAATGCAGAGATAACATTCAGAGTGTGTGTGTGTCACTATCTCTGCCGTAAACAGTCACTAGTCACTAGGGCTCATTTCCATTTTTTTGAGTGTGATATAAATCCTGTCCATTTACCCGTTTACCATGTTTTAAACGTCTGAATGAATACATTGCTAAACCCTGCCACAGAGGAAAATTTGGAGTGAAGTAGTGGCTGAGTATCCCTTTGTGTGTGTTTTACTGAATGGCACTGCTTTAACCTCACTCTATTCAGCCTTCTGTCATCTTACTGCATGGCAGGAGATGGTAGAGGAGTGGCCGTGTGTCAGAGGAGACTTTCCAGAGTGCCTTCATGATGATAACATGTTTACTGTAACAACGACAGCTGAGGATTTACAAGCTGCTGCCGTGTTTTTGTCAATAGAAAATACACAAAGCAATTAGATTTCTATTGTGTGTGTGTGTGTGTGTTTGTGTGTTTTATTTTCATTAAAGTCAGATGAGCCAGGCTTTGACCAATGCCTTATAACCAGGGCCAGACCTAGCACATTCGGTGCCCTTTCAATCTTCACCTCTGCACCCCACCCCCCCCCCCCCCCCCACCCCCCCAAAATAAAATAAAAATAATAATAACAAACAATACAAGAATATATGCAAATGAACACATACATAATTAAAATATAATATGCAAAATAAACACATAAAAAAATAAACAGTACAAACTAAGTACATTCCACTCCACACTTCAAGGGTTACAGTGCAGTCCTTTCTGGCCTCATTGTATGAAATCTGACCTCCAACCTTATGGTTAATGCTGATCACAGCCAGACCACTGATGCGTTCTTGATTCATGGATGACCTCAAGTATGTCTTCAACAGTTTTAATTTAGAAAAAACTCGTCTTGGCTGAAGATACTGTTACTGGTAGCGTTGCACTGATCCGCAGAGCATTACCAAGGTTGGAATTTCTGTGAGCTGCTTTGCCTGTATGAACTCAAGAGTTGTCATGCTCATCGATGGCAAGTCAGGTACACTTTCCAAATCCAAATATATTGGCTTGATTTTTCAGGTCTGATTAGACTGGCTAGCTCGCTACACCAAAACTAACTTTGTTATTATTACTCAAATTTCAATTTCATGACACAACGAAGGTGACGCAAATTGCGGTACAGCTGAACTTGGAACTTTATGCTTGACAGTTGATGACAGTTTCGACTGAATGGCAATAACAAACTTCACACCCCTTCACTGGCTAACTAACGTTAGCTGACTAGCAAGATTACATGACATTATGATCCATTTGCTACAGTTGACAATACAATCAAAATGAAATACCTTTCTCCTTGGCACATTTCTCTTCTTCTTCCTTTCTTTTCATTTTGTATTGCGCCCAGGAGGCTTTTGCCTCTTCTTAGTTTCTTTCCTCGACGCTCGCTTGGACACACACACTCAACCCATACCCATCAATGTGCTAGCATTTTTTTGACAACACAGAGTTGGTACCCCTACCTCTTTCGATTTTTGGCTCATTATCCCCTTAAGTTAGATTTTTTTTTGTTTATGTCACAATATTGTTTGGAGATATAGAAGGGGGCGCAAAAGACTCTGCTTAGCAAAACAAAAAAAATATAATGAGCCTTGGAACACATAAACGCACACACACACACACACACACACACACACACACACACACACACACACACACGCCCACACACACACACACACACACACACACACACACACACACACACACACACACACACACACACACACACACACACACACACACACACACACACACACACACACACACACACACACACACACACACACACACACACACACACACACACACAGTGTACTCCTCAGCAGTGTTCTCCTGTCGTACAGGGCTGCCGTTAACCTGTCCCAGATTTGGTGCTGGTCTGGTCTGGGAGTCAAGTGTTCTGTTGGGTCCCTTCTTCTACTACTTACTTACTATCAGCCTGCAGTGGGTCGAAAGAGTGGGCCACGGTTGCTACGAACAGTATGTTGAGATCTATCCATTAAACATGCAGGAGAGATGTCTTCAATTCGCCTCAACTGAAATTAAACAAAATTAAAAAGAGAGAAATAATTCAATTAGATGACTCTGTGAAACTCACATGTGCTGTCGTTCTGATAGCATCTAGACTTCAGTCCAGGGAATTGAATGAGAGAGGTGACGTGTGTGTCTATGTGTTTCTGTGTGTGTGTGTGTGTGTGTGTGTGTGTGTGAGAGAGAGAGAGAGAGAGAGAGACAGAGAGAGAGAGAGAGAGAGAGAGAGAGAGGAAAGAGTTAGTGTCACCAAACTCTCATTCCCTAACTTCATTTAGATAGAAATTCACTCTGTGTCTGGGTGAGAATATGTGTGTGTTTGTGTGTGAGAGTGTGTATGTGTGTATGAGAGAGGTAAAGCGAGGGGGAGAGAGAGAGAGAGAAAGATGTTTGGAGAACAAACACACAGGAGATAAGCGGGTGACATATTGAACCTCGGCACACATCCTCACAGACACCGAGTTTGAGTTTCAGCAGTCTCTCCCACTGCACTCCTTGCCCCCCCCCCCCCCCCCACATTCACACACTGTCTTTCCCTCCCTCCCTCCCTTCCTCCCTCTTTCTTTTCTCTCTCTCCCCAATTCCCTCTTTCCTGCCCCATATCTACTCTTTGCCTCTTGCTTGACTCTCAGACTTTTTCTCTTTATTTGCCCCTCTATGTTACTCTTCTCTTCCCTAACCCTTCCTCCCTCTCTCCTCTCCCTCTCTCCTCTCCCTTCCCTCTCTCCTCTCCTCCCTCTCTTCCACTCCCTCTCTCCTCTCCTCCCTCTCTCTCCCACCCTCTCCCCCTCCCGCTCTCCTCTCCCTGCCTGTCTCTCCCTCCCCTCTCTCCTCTCCTCCCTCTCTTCCACTCCCTCTCTCCTCTCCTCCCTCTCTCTCCCACCCTCTCTCTCCCTCCCCTCTCTCCTCTCCTCCCTCTCTCCCACTCCCTCTCTCCCAGGGGCGGAGTGGCCATCGGGAGGACCGGGATTTTTCCCGGTAGGCCGGTCGGCCAATAATCTATCGAGAACCAGCCTGCAGACCGGCCTTCGCAGCCGTCGTGTCAAATTCATGAGCGGCCCATCGAGATTACATGTACGTCAAATCATGGTCCCGTGAAAATCTCTAAGTTCTCTGAGAGTTCTGTGATTCAGCAGTCCAACCACTATTTATAGCTCTATTTGTCTCTGTACATCACACCTATGGTGTGTGTCAAACTCACTCCCATTAATCCAACCTTCTGATTTTTGTTTAGCCTCCTATATTGATGTAATTCTTTTTTATTCAGACGCTTCATTAGGCTACTTTCATGACCACAAATATAAATTGGCCAGCGATTGAATTCGTTTTTTGTTGAATGTAGAATGGTCGGAGCAAATTGCCTCATGGGAAATGCGTATCGTTGTGCCTTTATCAAGTGAACCTAGGGAGATAAATTAGCGGCTATCAGCGAGAGAGAGCAGGTGAAGTGGACCTGATTGAGGGACATAAGAGAAAGGAGAAAGGAGGGGGCAAAAAGGCCAGACTGAAAAAGAGGCGGATGCTGGAGGAAAGTGCATCAAAATGTACAAGAATTACGGATTTATTCAACCAGCCGTCAACTAAATGCGAGTGAGTTGACAGGACACATTGTTGCGAATTAGCATAACATTTGAGCCAATACGGGACGCGATTTGTTCCGTATTTCCATAAATGTACATATACAAATACACTGTCACTGTCACTGTCATGTCTGTCACCCACACATCAACACTAAATCTAACAATAATGATCAAAAGCCGCCCGTTTGTTTGTGTAGTTGATATGGGAGGTGGAGGGGATGCGGGTGGGGCCAGTTTTGGGCACGTTGTGGGCCGGTGGTGGGCCGGTGCAGTCAGAATTGTCCCGGTGGATTTTTGTGTCCCACTCCGCCCCTGCTCTCTCCTCTCCTCCCTCTCTCTCCCACCCTCTCCCCCTCCTGCTCTCCTCTCCCCCCTGTCTCTCCCTCCCCTTTTCTATTGCTCCCTCTCTCCTCTCATCTCCTCCCTCTCTCTCTCCCCCTCTCCCCCTCCCTCTGCTTTGGCATCTGGGAGCGTGTGATAAGTCAAAAGGCAGGCAGAGGCTCCTGGGCGTGGAGCTTAGGCTCTTTCAGTGTGAAGCTGAGGATGGAGGGATAGAGGGAGGAATGGAGGGAGAGAGGAATGGAGGGATGGGGGGGGGGGTCGGTCTAACCTGTGTGCCCTCGCTTCTATTACACAGCGGGTGAGGGGAAACCCAGCCTTCTCCCTTAGTGATTATGTACCGGAGTAAGAAGCTGTGTGTGTGTGTCCAATGATATGCCCTACTAATGCTAGAGGTATGAAAGCCACACTATGCTAACTCTGCTAATCGTGTTAGCACATATCAAGGGATTTGAAAACAAATCTGTGTACAGCCTCTCATCCAAACTCCTCATAGCTTTTCTCTGCCAAGCACCTGTGTTCTCATATTAGACATTTTGGGTGCCCAATAGCAGGCGTCAAGCTTCTCTCAACGATAACCTCCTTCATGCCTCGGTCATGTAGAAAAAGCATTACATTAGCTCAATTCCCAAATGGCAACGCTTGCCTGCAAATAGGTGAATCATGGTTGAACCTGGATCAAATGATTTTGTGTTGATTTTGTGGCCATTCTCCTTGTCCCTCACACATCTTAAATGGTGCTGTGACCGACAAATGTCTACATTTCACGTGGTTTGAATCCTTTAAAACTGTTATTTGTTAGTGTATTTATTGTAAAGAAAAGGCTTTATGTTTTTCTTTGGTCTATTCTACTATCACATTTGTATGATAAAGTGGCATAGTTTTAATTGACATTCAAACAAAACTGAGCTAATTTCACTCGATGTAGCTGGCAAAGCTCCCATCTTCTGAGGGAAGAAAAACGACAAAATGATAATTTCTCCGTAGTTCTTCCGATCGTTATCTTTTAAAACCTGAATTACAAGCCCCTCTGGCGACAGGTGTCCGCATTAAGACAGGCTTAGAAGAAAAAACATTCTGACAGACTGTTGCTTCGGGGAATGCGGCATATTAAAGTGTCCACAGTACCACATGGGACAAAGTACACATGCATATTTTACGTTGATGGAAATTCTTCTGTGGATGTTAAAGCTAAAAGGCCAAAGTAAACACAGCCGAGATTTAGCTATGATCACGTTAATCTGGAAATAATGGGACATGAATCTCTTACTCGCTGCAGCAGTGGTATCAAGACTATTATGTTGCTTTTAAAGTATTGCATTGTGATCCACAAGGTTATCCAAAGACATAGGTTCGGCTTGATTCTATGGATTTTGCATATTAACTTCCCAGTCAGGCCCGAACACTCACTCACTCACAACACGCACAAGCTCTGATTGGCTGTGGATATCCTTGTGGCACAAATACCATTGCACATTTTAATGTTTGCCATGTGTCATCTGGGGGAAATATATAGGGGCTTTGCTATGCACTGTGATTTGCACATAATCCGAACATCTGATTGTAGTTCTATACGTGCCAATTTCACAGTTTTGGGATTTGCTGAAGACTTTACTGGAGAATCTCTGTAATGTGCCTAATAAAAATACTGCGCCTCTATGAAAGAGATGTCTGTACTGTAGATGCTGCTGGTGTGTGCGCTCCTCTTTGAGCTGACTATAGTATATCATAGCTGTTATGATGTGCAAGCTGAACATGTGGGATTGACTCCTCAGAGAGTTTAGACTGCCAAGCAGCAGAGATGCCACAGGGTGTGTGTGTGTGTGTGTGTGTGTAGAGATGCCACAGGGTGTGTGTGTGTGTGTAGAGATGCCACAGGGGAGGCAAAGCAGAAAACTGCCCGGGGCACCCCGATGGAAGGCCCCCCCCCCCCCCCCCCCCCCCCCCATCCCCGAGGACAGCTGATTACGGTACTCCACAGCAAAGACAATTCCATGAGAACCCTCTTTGAAATCTGTGATTATGTGCAGAAACTCATTAGCTTGGAAGGTGAGGTAATTAGGCTACAGTGCAGGAACACAGTGAAACACAACTAC
>NC_137914.1:3868270-3875770 GCF_963457725.1 Sprattus sprattus
GTTATGATTTTACCAGCGTATCGACTGCAGAAGCTTATTCAGTTATGATTTTACCAGCTTATCGACTGCAGAAGCTTATTCAGTTATGACTTTACCAGCGTATCGACTGCAGAAGCTTATTCAGTTATGATTTTACCAGCGTATCGACTGCAGAAGCTTATTCAGTTATGACTTTACCAGCGTATCGACTGCAGAAGCTTATTCAGTTATGACTTTACCAGCGTATCGACTGCAGAAGCTTATTCAGTTATGATTTTACCAGCGTATCGACTGCAGAAGCTAATTCAGTTATGACTTTACCAGCGTATCGACTGCAGAAGCTTATTCAGTTATGATTTTACCAGCGTATCGACTGCAGAAGCTTATTCAGCTATGACTTTACCAGCGTATCGACTGCAGAAGCTTATTCAGTTATGACTTTACCAGCGTATCGACTGCAGAAGCTTATTCAGTTATGATTTTACCAGCGTATCGACTGCAGAAGCTTATTCAGTTATGATTTTACCAGCGTATCGACTGCAGAAGCTTATTCAGTTATGACTTTACCAGCGTATCGACTGCAGAAGCTTATTCAGTTATGACTTTACCAGCGTATCGACTGCAGAAGCTTATTCAGTTATGATTTTACCAGCGTATCGACTGCAGAAGCTTATTCAGTTATGACTTTACCAGCGTATCGACTGCAGAAGCTTATTCAGTTATGACTTTACCAGCGTATCGACTGCAGAAGCTTATTCAGTTATGATTTTACCAGCGTATCGACTGCAGAAGCTTATTCAGTTATGACTTTACCAGCGTATCGACTGCAGAAGCTTATTCAGTTATGATTTTACCAGCGTATCGACTGCAGAAGCTTATTCAGTTATGATTTTACCAGCGTATCGACTGCAGAAGCTTATTCAGTTATGACTTTACCAGCGTATCGACTGCAGAAGCGTATTCAGTTATGACTTTACCAGCGTATCGACTGCAGAAGCTTATTCAGTTATGATTTTACCAGCGTATCGACTGCAGAAGCGTATTCAGTTATGACTTTACCAGCGTATCGACTGCAGAAGCTTATTCAGTTATGATTTTACCAGCGTATCGACTGCAGAAGCTTATTCAGTTATGATTTTACCAGCGTATCGACTGCAGAAGCTTATTCAGTTATGATTTTACCAGCGTATCGACTGCAGAAGCTTATTCAGTTATGATTTTACCAGCGTATCGACTGCAGAAGCTTATTCAGTTATGATTTTACCAGCGTATCGACTGCAGAAGCTTATTCAGTTATGACTTTACCAGCGTATCGACTGCAGAAGCTTATTCAGTTATGACTTTACCAGCGTATCGACTGCAGAAGCTAATTCAGTTATGACTTTACCAGCGTATCGACTGCAGAAGCTTATTCAGTTATGATTTTACCAGCGTATCGACTGCAGAAGCTTATTCAGTTATGATTTTACCAGCGTATCGACTGCAGAAGCTTATTCAGTTATGATTTTACCAGCGTATCGACTGCAGAAGCTTATTCAGTTATGATTTTACCAGCGTATCGACTGCAGAAGCTTATTCAGTTATGACTTTACCAGCGTATCGACTGCAGAAGCTTATTCAGTTATGACTTTACCAGCGTATCGACTGCAGAAGCTTATTCAGTTATGACTTTACCAGCGTATCGACTGCAGAAGCTTATTCAGTTATGACTTTACCAGCGTATCGACTGCAGAAGCTTATTCAGTTATGACTTTACCAGCGTATCGACTGCAGAAGCTTATTCAGTTATGACTTTACCAGCGTATCGACTGCAGAAGCTTATTCAGTTATGACTTTACCAGCGTATCGACTGCAGAAGCTTATTCAGTTATGATTTTACCAGCGTATCGACTGCAGAAGCTTATTCAGTTATGATTTTACCAGCTTATTGACTGCAGAAGTGGATGTCCTCCAGGAAGGCTGAGACTGTCAGGAGAAGAGCTGTTGATCCACTGTTGGAGTGGTTTCCAGGCAACTCTGCACAATCATTGCCTTAAACGCAATCAATGTCGATGAACTCATCCACAGCATGTGAGCAGCTTCAAAACCACTGGGAGGGTGTGTGTGTGTATGTCTGTATATGTGACCTATTTTCAGTCTTTACAGACCAAATCTCTCTCTTGTGTGCACAAACCCAAACAAACAAACACGCACACACACACACACACACACACACACACATATATACATATATATACACACACACACACACACACACACACACACACACACACATATATACATATATATACACACACACACATATAGGTGTACATATAGACATAGACATACATATAGACTCTCTTATAAACCTATACACATAGATACATGTGTGCAGACATAGATAGATAGATATAAAGAAGATATGTCTCTGTTTTATTGTACCCGGTCAGTGCCCTGATTCTGAGGCAAACCTAATGAAGTGAAAGCACTGAAGACAGACCAGAGAGGAATGAAGTGAAAGCACTGAAGAGAGACCCGAGTAGAGACCCAATGAAGTGAGGCCCTCAGGGCGTAAAACACAGATGGTGGAACCCGTCACCCAGCGCGGGTGGAGTTATGGTGACACACTCACACACAATATGCTAATCAGAACAAGACTGGTAATAATTAAATAAATACAAACAGTGGGCCATGCGCAACAGGACAGGAGCTCATTAAAATAATGCTGTATTAATGCAGCCCGCCACAAGACAGGGGCTCAGTAAAAATAATGCTGCATTTAATACAGTGAATGCAGAATAAGATGAAGGGGAAAATATAAATGGTAATGTGGCCTTGACTGCGGTCTGTGTGATACAACAAACTCCAGACAATATTTTTGGTTGGGCTGGGGGTGGTGGCGGTGGTGGTTGGGGGGGTTGGGGGGGGGGCTGTATAGAGTGAAGGGGTGTGTGTGTGTGTGTGTGTGTGTGAGAGGTTAGGGGTCGCTGGTCTGTGAGAGGGTCTGTGGTCCGGTGTGTTCTTTAAAGTCAGAGGCCGGTTCTGTAGAGTTGGTGTGTTCTTTAAAGTCAGAGGCCGGTTCTGTAGAGTTGGTGTGTTCTTTAAAGTCAGAGGCCGGTTCTGTAGAGTTGGTGTGTTCTTTAGAGTCAGAGGCCGGTTCTGTAGAGTTGGTGTGTTCTTTAGAGTCAGAGGCCGGTTCTGTAGAGTTGGTGTGTTCTTTAGAGTCAGAGGCCGGTTCTGTGCAGAGTGAGTTGGTGTTACGGCCCACCTTGGGCACTAAACAAAGAATTGAGGTCCAGGCGAGAGGTAGAGTTAACCAGGGGTATTTATTAATTCCCGCACAAGACCAAAAGACCTGAAGGCCAAAAAAAGGTAAGCTCTCACGCAGGAGAGCGAATTTGAAAAGAGGAGACGGAGGCGGTGGCGAAGCCGGCGACCAGACACGCAGTCCTTCCGTTGGTGGTTGAGAGAGACAGCCCAGGTGGGAACTGGACTCTTAAATAGGGAACGCCAGGTGCGCCTGATAGACACAGCAATCAGCCTGGAAAAGACGGACAAAAAGGGTGAAAGCAATAACTGCCCCAGCAGGGGGTGCTAAAAATAAACCACAAAAATATGAGCGTCCGTAACACCCTCTCACCGAAATGGTGGCTCTAGCCAACATAAATTAGCTGCAGGTACAGGAGGAATACATCCACATTCAAACACACAAGTTTTAGATGTTTACAAAAAATATCTATCTTATTGAAAAATACAGAAACAGTTAAGCAATTCCTAACTTGGGACTCAAATTAGGCGTTTACCCGGAACACTTTTCCAGCCCGTCAGGTAAAGGACGGTTCAATTCAAGAGTAAACCTAAATGGCCATGATCAAAGCCTAAAGATCAGAAGAGGAAAAAAAAAATATAACCCCTTCCCTCAACCTAATGGCTGGAGGATAAGGCTCCAACACATAAGGCGTTGGTTGCTCAGGATGCCCGTCGAGTGTTGCCAGTGCCAGCAGAAGCGTTTCTCTTTTCGAGCGTCGGACAATCCACCACTAGGTGACCGGGTTTCTTGCAGTAATTGCACTTAACGTCGGAGCTCGGACTCTGGAAACAATCAGTTTGGCTGGGGCTACCCTCAGACAGCGAGCTTACCCTGTGCGAGGTCTCAGGCTCCCGCAGCCGGCCGCGCATCCCAACTGTATGAGTGAGCACGAACTCGTCCGCTAAAACAGCGGCTTTCTCAAGGGTCGTAGCTCTTTGTTCGTTGACATACATAGCGACGGTGTCGGGGAGACAGTTTTTAAATTCTTCAATCAGGACTAGCTGACAGAGTTGCGCGTAATCAGCCACATTCTGTACAGCGCACCAACGTTTAAACAACTGCTCTTTCTCTCGAGCGAATTCTACGAAAGTCTGTTCATCGGTCTTGCGAGAGTCTCTGAAGCGCAACCGATAGGCTCCGGGTACCAGCTCATATGCTCGCAGGATGGCACTTTTTACTCCCTCATAGTCTGCACTCTGTTCCACCGAAAGTAAGGAGTAGACTTGCTGGGCCCTCCCTACCAACACACATTGGAGGAGGAGCGGCCAAGCAAACCTGGGCCAAGACAACGAAGTCGCGACGCGCTCGAAGTGGACAAAGTAACGGTCCACATCAGGTTTATCAATAAACTCTTTTACAGACGCCATCACGTACACTGAATTGCCTTTTACAAAATATGATTTAACACTAGGTTAGACCAATGCTCTCTCGAAGTGTGCCCGCAAACGACACACGGGAAATCTAAACGATTTCGGAAGCAGCACGTAGCTACTGATTTAAGCAAAGCTTAAGGAAGTGGCGTTAAAACCACTGGTGAAGTGTACCGCAAATCAAGCTATGGTGAAACTTGACCAAGCAGCGCACAAACACAACACTGCAGAGCAATGTAACGTAGTCGTCACACAAAAATGCAACGCTCAAAAACCCCTTAACAAAGCGCTACCAAGGGCAACACGGAAATTTTACAACAAAGCGTAAAACACGCAAAAAGTCAGTCAAGTCACAGCAACAAATTACAGAACACGCAGTGTAACCAGAACAGTGCATTTAACCGGATCAGCAGAGTTCCCCCTCCCTAAACTGGAAACTCTATACCTGAACCTAGTCTTCTGGCCGTACTGAGCTCGAGGCCTCGAAAGCCCCCTCCTCAGATATTGCCCGAAAAAAGGTGGAAAAACAGGTCGGTCTTCCTGTAGAACTCTACTTAAACGGGATGCACTTACCTTGTTCCGTACACTCGCAAAAATCTATTTAAGTTACGACGAGACGAGACTAGAAAAGGCCGAATTCAAAAATCTTATGACAACTAAGTCAGAAGACACGGACTGAGCCCCCAATCAATTCCTGTTACGGCCCACCTTGGGCACTAAACAAAGAATTGAGGTCCAGGCGAGAGGTAGAGTTAACCAGGGGTATTTATTAATTCCCGCACAAGACCAAAAGACCCGAAGGCCAAAAAAAGGTAAGCTCTCACGCAGGAGAGCGAATTTGAAAAGAGGAGACGGAGGCGGTGGCGGTGGCGAAGCCGGCGACCAGACACGCAGTCCTTCCGTTGGTGGTTGAGAGAGACAGCCCAGGTGGGAACTGGACTCTTAAATAGGGAACGCCAGGTGCGCCTGATAGACACAGCAATCAGCCTGGAAAAGACGGACAAAAAGGGTGAAAGCAATAACTGCCCCAGCAGGGGGTGCTAAAAATAAACCACAAAAATATGAGCGTCCGTAACAGTTGGTGTGTTCTTTAGATTCAGAGGCCGGTTCTGTGCAGAGTGAGTTGGTGTGTTCTTTAGAGTCAGAGGCCGGTTCTGTGTAGAGTGAGTTGGCGTGTTCTTTAAAGTCAGAGGCCGGTTCTGTGTAGAGTGAGTTGGTGTGTTTTGTAGAGTCGAGGATGGTTCTGTAGAGTTGGTGTGTTCTAGAGAGACAGAGGATGGTTCTATGTATGAATGAATGAATGAATGAATGGAATGTTCTAGTGGGGTCAAAGGAGGACAGTCTGTTCTGTAGAGGAAGAGGGTGTTTTGGTGGAGACTGATGCAGACATTTTTATTAAGCAAATCTAAATCATACACCACCATCCCTTCTGACACACTCAGAAGAGAAATACATAAATGGAAATCAGACAACACTGCTAGCAGAGGGAGAGTGAGAGAGAGAGATCAAGATGGGGAGAGAGGTGGAGAGAGAGAGAGAGAGAGATGGGGAAAGAGAGAGGGAGATGAGGAAAAAAGAGAGAAAGGGGTAGAAAGATATGGAGAGAGAGGGAGAGAGGCTGTTTGAGGGAACAGAGAGAGAGAGGAAGAGTAAGAGAAAGAAAGAGATGGAGGGGGACAGAGAGATGCGGAAAGAGAGAGGGAGATGGGGTAGGAAAGGGAGAGGGAGGTAGAGAGATATGGAGAGAGAGGGACAGAGGCTATGTGTGGGAACAGAGAGAGAGAGGAGGAGAAAGAGAGAGCAAGAGAGAAAGAGATTGAGGGAGAGAGAAAGATATGGAGGGAGAGATAGAGGGAAATACTATAATAAAGAAAGTAGAGCAATTGAGGACTGAGAACCGACTGCTGCAGTGTCTGTGTGGTAAATCAAGTATGGCATCCCTAACCCTAACCATAACTCTAACGCTAGAATTACACTTGCCAGTTAACTCTGGACTAGCATCTCAGCCCGAATGCACGCTAGCTTCTAGCTTCTTAGCCCAGATCATTAAACTACACTTGCAAGTTAACTCTGGAGTAGCTTCTCAGCCTGGATCTGAGGGAGAGTCACTGAGCAGCACTAGACCATTAGGCAAACACGTCGCTCTGCTGCTAGCCCTTATGTTAGATCATTGCTTTTGGTGAAACGCTAGCGCAGAATTCCCCATTTGTGGAATGTCACACCATGTTCCAGAGAGTTCCCTATCTATCAATTCTCCTGAGACGAGAAACGTCAGATGTGCGAAGGGGATACGTAAGAACTGCTGAAATTCTGCTGCCTGCTGCATCTTTTGCCAAGGGATGTCTCTCTCATTTGAAGGCAATCACTGGTCTTTTCCTGCTTCAGTTGAGCGTCTGGTTTCAGGTCGCTGGGGAAGACATGCACAAACAAAGAGGCAGCTGTAGAAAAAGTTACTTCTTCCACTCATTCTGTTTAAACTGGGCTGTATTGTAGGTCTGAGAGAATTGCTGAGAAACAGAGGAAACAGAGGAAGAGAAGGTTCTTTAATATGTCAGTTCCAAACGTCCTTCAAGCGGAGACTCTTAAATTAACCATATCAACAGTTATACTAGACAGTCCAACTAGAGCCTTGTAGTTCCTCACAAAGAAAGTGCAGGAAGACTGCAAGAAAATGGCGCAAATCCAAACTTCAGATCCACTATCAAATCCATAGAGATGCTCCGCACATATACATCTGTATTATGCAAAGCAAGACAGTCTCTCTTCTCTAACATCATCAGTAGAGAGCAGAAAAAAGGGTCCTCGTAATAGGAGGGGAGGAGAGGAGAGGAGAGGAGAGGAGAGGAGAGGAGAGGAGAG
>NC_137914.1:3883270-3895770 GCF_963457725.1 Sprattus sprattus
AATCTAAAATAGCTGCCAAAATGAACACTGAGATGTATTAATTTTGGCAGCTATTTTAGATTCAGTCTTAAGACAAAAATGCATATTAGTTTTAGTCACATTTAGTCATAGTTATCCTTCTTAGTTTCAGAAGAGGTTTTTCATGGTTGCTAGCTCTAATCAGATGTACTATAGGCTTATAAGAGAAGACTAACTTTTTATGCCAACGAACACCAATAACTAGAACTAATTTGACAGACTATAAACCAATGTGATACACGTGCTCTCTAGCTATACAGTAAAAGTGTTGCTTACGTTTGATACTAGACCTACAGTCTAACTCTAACTGCATTAAGTCTAACATATAGGCCTATCTTACAATAAACTTTAAGTAAAGCTGGCTATGTAACCGCATTCATTCCAATATTGTTACAGAGATGTTTCCTTTTACCAAGATAGCAATTTCAACAATTCACTTAGCTCAGTAAGTCAGTATAACGAAACTCTGAGATACCCTCATATGTCTAAACGTCAGTGGAGCCAAAATATAATGGTTGAGCTTGGTGGCTTGCTAAAATATATTGGAAGAAGGCCCCACTACACTGATTGAGTAGATGTAAATACATGTTAATTCATAGGCACTTGTTCTCTCTGTCACAGAGCAAGCACACTCTCGCAGTTCGTTCACGAAACGCATTCTAGTTTTGGATTGTAATCATTTCCAGTGGCCACTAGAGTCGGAGGAAAAAAATAGAGTAAATCTTATTGGAGTAATATCAAGAACACGCCCACTAAACTTTCTTAGGTTTCGTTTCTGCCGCCATTTTCTATCGCAGTTGAGGTGAGCGGCAGTTGTGGACGGCGTTGAGACAGGTAAGTCAGCAAACTACTAAATTCGATTTTATTTAAGATAAAATGTCAGCTAAATTAGTTTTGGCCTACTTGAAATGTAAACGCCTGCTGCGAGTAACATTGCAGCAGGCGAGTTTGTGGGTCTCACACTGCGTAACTGCCAATGTCGATGCTAACGTTAGCTTCAGCACAAACTATAATGTTAGATGTGAATTTAAACCGAGCCTCACTCTTGTTAGCTTCATTTACCACATTTATGCTTTCACTGAGCTTAATATTTACTGACCATTTTATCGAAGGTTTTCTCTGAATTTGGTTTGTGCCCTTGGTTAGCAAGTGTGTTTTAATTACATTTTCTAGGGATCAGTCTAGTATGTGTGGACTGTTTTCTCTGCTGTTCGATTAGCAAGCATGTGTTGAGTTGACTTTTACCAGTTTGTCCTTCGGTTAGTTGGTGTTTTTTTTTCTTTTGTGGACCGCTAGCAAACACGTGTATTTTACTCTGAATTGAGGCATTTACACCGACCGTTTTAGCTAACTGACATGTGGTAGCCTATCGAGCCTACCTGTACATAGGGCTTTAGCTAATTGTAGCATTGTAGCTTAAGCTAATTGTAGCATGATGCATGAATTGTTGTGCTCTATATCATCTTAGTATCTTTATCTTATCAGTAAGCTTAATATTTACTGACCATTTTATCGAAGGTTTACTCTGATTTTGGTATGTACCCTCGGTTAGCAAGTGTGTTTTAATTACATTTTCTATGGATCAGTCTAGTATGTATGGACTGTTTTCTCTGCTGTTCGATTAGCAAGCACGTGTTGAGTTGACTTTGACCAGTTTGTTCTTCGGTTAGTAAGTGGTTTTTAGTGTGTGGACCGCTAGCAAACACGTGTATTTTACTCTGAATTGAGGCATTTACACCGACCTATTGAGTCTACCTGTAGGTAGGGCTTTTGTAATACTCAAGCTGATTGTAGCATTCAGTGCATGAATTGTTGTGCTCTATATCATCTTAGTAATTTTCTTTTTTTCCCGTAAAGGATGCATGCTGTAAGAGTGAAGTACCGAGAGCGCCAGAAATACATTTGTTATGAAGGGCAACTGACCTTCAAATCATTTTTGGAGTGTGGTGAGTAAAACAAATTGCACAGCCTACTGGGTGTCATGTGTAAATTAGTGGTGATGTCTTAATTTATTATTATTGTGGTCGTCAAGGACCCTTAGAGGTATAATGTATTTGATTTTAGAACCCCCATCTCTAAATGTTTCGTGTACACTGAGAAAATGAATGATTTGAGGTAATGTTTGCTGTAAAAGTATATTCTAGATTTGCAAAAATCTTCATGATTAAAAATAAGAAATAAAATGCAGATTTGCAAGCTCATAGCATTGCACTCGTAAACTTATAAAATTGTTGTTTTAAGTGGTTCAGATGTGAAGTGACACAGATGTGACCTATAATAAAAATAATATGAATCTTGTGCAATATTTTTTTGATTTCACAGTTTCCAAGAAATTTGAAATTCCTACCTTGGACTTAAAAGTCTATGATGATTTGAACACTGAAGTTGACGAGGACGCATTTGCGTTTCTTGTAATGAAACCAGACCTGGGTGTGCTTGAAGTCTGTTTGCCCAAGGGCTCAGATTTTGAGGGTGAGTCACTTGTTAACTTGGAGTCACTTGTTAACTTTAGTCCTAACCTTGTAATGCAACATAGTAAAGAGAGACTTATCCACGTTGCATGACATTTTGAATAAACATGCCCCTTCAGACACTTAAAAAAGCATCTGAGGAATAACTAGCTTGGTGTGTGGATCCATCCTAATCTAATGTGATCTTTTACATTACTCTTATCACAGATGATCCCCTCTTAATAATGACATGTTATTATAATCACACCTGTTATGTTAACATGCTAGAATCAGTGAGCCCCTCTACAAGCCACTCCGTTGCCAGCAGCAACAGCTCCTTCCTCAGCTCTAGTGCAGAAAATGAAGGGGACTCTGATGACACCATCATTTTGCAGCCTAGTCCTGGCCAAAGAAACAGAGATGACCTGGCTCGTCTTGCTCGGGTAAGCTTTGCAGATGGAGAGATCAAGATGTTGATTCTGATAAAAGGGGTAAGGGGGGGGGGGAAATGGCCAAGTAAATTGGGCCATGGTTTACATTTTTTTCCCCCCTCACACTTAGATGATTGAAAAGATTCTGAGGAAGAAACCTGGAGGAGAGAGGATCCTTACAGAGTACGCTCGGACAAAAAGCCTAACAGATTCCAGAAGACGTGACATGGTGAAGATATTGGTTGCACACATGGCGAGTGAACATGGGTATGTGGTCATGTAATTAACATCCAACCCTAACATTTATGGTTTTATTTGGTTCAGACCAAGTGCAGTAGGCATCGGTATAGGAGTACTTTTGTTTGGATCTCATACGTGTGTGTGTGCATACTTTAGGACGAGCCCTTCAAGGCGTGTTAAAGAGGACTACGCAAAGGGCATCACTGCCTTGTTTCCATACCTGGCCGATCCCCAGGGCACTTTGGGCTATGTAAGTAAATAAAACAAGTCTAACCTCTTCACTCATTCCTTCTAGTATTGATCAAAAAACCAAGTGAGATTGCAACAAATTATTAACATTTCTAAATGCTGACCTTGTCTCCTAACCTCAACAAGTTGAACACAGCAGATGTCAGACTGGTTGACCTTGATTTCATCAATTCTCCAGACAAGAACATGTGTTAGTTTTTTAAGGAGGAAAAATAAACACTTTCTTGGTTTTTAGGAGCATTATTACAATCCAGTAGATGGGGGTGGATTTCTTGCATGGAGAGTGAAAACGCTTCAAAAAGAAGCCTCAGAGGGACAAAAGAAAAGAAACCCTCAGCCACTGACAGGTACATGATTTCAAGTGAGTTAGATTTTTATTTTTTTTTATGAGTTCACATGTTCAATTCATCTTTAATGTGCATAGTGCTTTTTTGTTACAGTGATGTGCATTGCAGGGGGTTTAGCAAAAAGACGATTTGCCGTTTGTGTAAGGGGTGAAAGTGGCTTAACTATTTTGAGAAGTAAAGCAAGTATTGCATCAGTATGTGGTTTCACTGTTACAGGTCACTGTTCACTGATCATTGTTACAGGTGGTCCAGATTCTGGTGACAGAACCCCCTTCAGTAAGGAAAATCGGCTAACCACAGAAACCCAGTGTTGTGAGGCCATTGCACTCATGAAGCATACAACTGATGAAGCAATCATCAAGGAGAAGATGAAACAGACCTTCATCCATCGCCAAGAAATGGTTCATGACCCAGTGAAGTCCTCTGAAATATTCACCACCTTTCCAAGATTTCTTGACATCACGGGAATGGTATGTTGCTCTTCGAATGCCTTGCATTAAAATCAAGCTGAAATGAAAAATGACTTAAACGGACACATTCCTGGTCAGTCCAGGTGCACCTATTAGCAATTTATGCCATGTTGTTTTCTGTATTCCATCTTGTCTGCAGATAGTGCAGGATTTCAGTCTGATGTTTGGTGATGACATCTCTGCAAAGTTCCTGGAGAAGTGGCCTACTCACTACAGGCAGAAAGTCCTTGAACAAAGCCGTGGCCTCACCCAGACAAGCGACCTTGAAGAGCTCCTTCATAACGCTGAATCCACAACAGAAGAACTGGAAGATGGTACACTCAAATTAAAGAAATAATAATAATGGAAGAAGGAAATGGTTTGGAACCAAACAATAAACATTTTAGTAAGAATGTCTTTCTGAATTTTCTTGTATTTTCAGGATGGGACAGTGAGATGTCCTCCATCTTGCTCCTTATCCACCTCATGCCACCATCACCTCATGGCCGCAACAAGAGACCAGGAAAGCTCTCTGCCAGACAAGCCATTGACCACCTTGTGAAATTCATCAAGGTAATGTTACAGTTTAATTAAAGTTTAAAAGGGCTCACTGTTCTGTCCGTAATATTAAATCTTAAAACTATACTCTTGTGAAATTATGTGATGACCATGCTCATCTGTAATCAATGAGTGCCGTGTGATATTTCTCTGATTTGGCTCCCCACAGATCGATCACCATCAGCCCCAGATACGCTGATATGAATAAATCTATTTATTTTACATTTAGCAAAGTAAAAAAAATAAGGCTGAAATCTTGCATTTTGTGGCAATAAGTGATTCTGGTGGTGATGATTGGGCCCTAAACTGCAACAGATACATTTTAGTAGCAAGACTGATTAAGTTTTCTTTTCACAGACTGGGACCAGTATTGAAGGGCATCTGGACAGCATCACAGAGAGCCGTCAACCCTATCTACTGGCTGTGGGAACCAAGAGGAGCGCCACACACAAATATTTCATTGTTATCGACAAACATGCAATCCCGTGTCAGTCACCAGATTCTCTTTCCTCTTTTGACGAGCTTTTTAAAGCTCATTTTGTCTTCGCTACCTCGTACAACAGGGATCTGGCCAATGTCTACCACTTCTTGCAAACCACAGTTTATCAGATTGATACTGCTACCACCAAGGTGAATCCCAGGGTCAAAGAGATGAGAGCTCGGATGCTGCACTGATTTTGATACCTTGAGATGTTTTGTTTTATTTGCAAAGGCCCTCAAGCAAATGACAGTTCACTAATTAAGCACTTGAAGGTGATCCACGGACTTTGTTCAGGAAAGACACTTCGTCTGAAATGTGGTCAGCCTGCTTGTTCTCGTTTCTTTGGTACTTTTTCAGGGTTTCGAAAGCATCTTAAAGCACATGGACCTTGTGATCCTGGTGAAGGCCCCTCAACTGAAGATTTAGCTGTAAGTGTTGTTGATGACTTTCCATTTAACAGTGCCCCCTCTGACCCAGTCCTTCTTAATAAGAGTCTTGTGGACAGCTGTGCTGCGACAGTGGCTGAACTTAAAGTGGCAGGTGTAGGCGAAACTATCATTAACTGTTTGGTTACTTCAATGGAAGAGATTGTTGATGATATCCATAATCAAGCAAAAGAATCTGTGAAGCAGTGTCTATCTTTACAGGAACCTATCAAAAGTGAGGTTGAGTGTAAAATTGATCAGTGCTTTGAAAAAATTGAAAATCCTTTTGGTGTCTTAAATTCTGAAACTAAGAGAAGGCAGTATTTCACAGAGAAGTGGGGAAGGGTGGAACCTGTTGAATGTGTTCTTGGTACAAGATTTGATACACGGCGCAATCGGACTACTGGAACTTATGATCCAGTTGTTGTCACTGATAAATTGGTTTATATCCCAGTTTTGAAAACATTAGACTTCATTTACAAACACCCTAAGATAAAAGAGATGATGCAGAGTCATTCCAATTCAAGAAAAGATCTTCTTAATGACTTTTGTGATGGAGATCTTTTCAAGAGTCATCCTTTATTTTCAAAACAGAAGCATGCAATTCAGTTGCAACTTTTCTATGATGATTTTGAATGCGCAAATCCGTTGGGGAGTAAAAAGGGAATACATAAAATAGGAGCAATCTATTTCACCTTGCGCAATCTTTCTCCAAAGCACAACTCAATGCTGCTTAATATTCATTTGGTCGCTTTATTCCATGCCCAAGACATTAAAACATATGGCTTTTCTAAAATACTTGATCCAATTGTGCAAGACATTAAAGAGCTGGAGACTAAGGGAATTCGGGTCCCACTGTATGAAGAAAATGTGTATGGAACTATTGTCCAAGTTACTGGTGACAACCTGGGTCTTCATAGTTTGTTTGGTTTCGTAGAATCATTTAGTGCCAGATATTGTTGTCGCTTTTGTCTAGCTGAGAAAGAGGACTTTCAGACAGAATACACAGAAGATTCACCCAAGATAGTGATGCGAACTCAAGCACTTCACGCAGAACACTGCCAAATGATGGAGAAAACTCTTAGTCTTCCCTATGTGATGGGTGTTAAACGTTCTTGTATTCTAAATTCCTTGCAGTACTTCAACACATGTGAGAACTTCTCTGTCGATATTATGCACGATATCTTGGAGGGCGTGGCACAATATGAAATGAAGTTGCTTATACTATACTTGATCAAAAACTACACAACATCAAAGGAAATAGACAGGAGAATTAAGAACTTTAACTATGGCTACATGGCTCAAAACAACAAGCCACCTTCATTGAAGTTGGTAGAGGGCTCAAATGACTTGGGTTTAAATGCGATCCAATCTTGGTGTTTACTTCGCAATCTCCCACTTATATTTGGAGACTTGGTTTGTCCAGATGATCCACACTGGTATTTGCTTCTGTTGTTGCTTCAAATAGCAGATATTGTATTTTCTCCCATGTTATCAACTGGCATTACCATTTATTTGAAACATTTGATTTCAGAGCACCATGGGTTATTCAAGCATTTGTTTCCCTGCAAGAGGCTCCTGCCAAAGCATCATTTTATGGTGCATTATCCTACATGTATTCGTAAAATTGGACCACTTTTGCATACCTGGTGCATGCGCTATGAAGCGAAGCACAATTTCTTTAAAAAACAACTAAAAAGCTTCAAAAATATAACTAAAACATTGGCAAGGAAACACCAAAGTCAAGTAGCATATAGTTGGCAGACATTTGAGCCCGACAGACTGGTGCTTGGTCCAAGTAAAATGGTAGCTTTAAACGTGATGGACAGGGGCTGTGAGATAGCAGAGGCTCTTCAGGTATCAATTGACACTAAGGTGTTGGATGTTAGATGGGCCAAACACCATGGAAATATGTATCGTCCAGGTTTAGTTGTTTGTCTTAAAGTGCTTAATGAGATGCCAGTTTTTCACAAAATCCACCGTGTTGTTCTTAAAGATGAGAGGCTACTGTTGTGTACATTTGCACTCCAAACACTGTGTATGGATGAGCATTTTTATGCATTTAAAGTTGTGTGTACTGCAGAAGGACCTCATGTTGTTGATGTCAAAGAGCTTTTTTGTTACAAAGCATTCGATATGCAGATGTCATACAGTAATGATGATTCAAGTTTGTTTATTGTCCCATACTGTTTCCTGTGATAAAAGAATCGCTAAGCTCTAACTATTGCACTGGAGATGAACAATGGAATTCTGAATGTCTTTGCCCATAACTCAAATTCTAATTTATTCATATTTTCTCCTGTTTTATCTAATCGACCCAATTTCAAAGAGCACATTGTGTCCAAATTGTGATGGCCCACCAATTGGGCATATATGTTTTGGCTGGGCTGGTGGCAATTGCAATATTTTACAGCTTTATCTGCAGCTACTGATGGTGTGGTGATAGTGTGCATACCAGTTTACAATATTCTATTTGTTTTTATCAAAAAATTATAGGGATGTGTCACCCTGAAAGACTTTTTTCCCCCCTCATATATTATGGGTGCTCAGTGCATGTGATATGCATTTAAGAAAAATAAAAGTGCATTGTTGAATATTCATTTTCTGGTCTTTTTTATTTCAAACATTTTAATCCAGAGTTATCATTATTAAAAAACACTATTGAGTAAAATACAACTCTTTATTGAGTGAAATAGAACTCTAGTCATAGTAGAATTAGACTTCTATTTTGAGGCAGTTACTACTCTGTACAGAGTAAAAAACAACTCAATTAATAGTAGAATTGGAACTCTATTTTGAGGCAGTTACTACTCTGTATAGGGTAAAATACAACTCTGTATTGAGTGAAATGGTGTTGGAGTTGTTCTCATTTTATGCTAAATTGAGTACATTTTAATCTTGTGGAGTAAAATATGAACTCTAGATAGAATAGAAATAACTCTGAAAATGTAACTCTATGACGAGAGTAAATTTTACTCTTTTTGGACTGGGACCAAATACTGTCTTTTTGGGAGTAAAATTTTACTCAAATTGAGTAAAATTTACTCTTCAAAATTTCCTGTGTATTTTGGACCAAAAATAAACAAATTCCAAGAGAAAAACTCCCCTAATCTCAAACACCAATCTTTTAGAAGACTAAACAAACTCATCAGCCTTGAGCATTCAACAAACAAGTGTTTTAAAGTTTCAATTTCCCCACAGAAAACACACCCCTCTTGTACCCCTGGCTCTAAGTGTGCTCTGTGTCTGTTTGTAGCTATTGCTCCATGTACAATTCTCCACTGGAGATCGCCCATTCTCTTCTGGATTGGGCGCTTGTACAGAGACCGCCAGCTGCCTTTGGGGGAGAAAACCGGTCCCAAAAACTCCCACCACCTCGACTCCTTTACACCGGAGAGGGCCTGGAGATGCCTCACCTTCACACACACCTGATATAATGCCTTCTTGTTGGCTTCCTTGAATGTTGTCAGTTGTGGTGTTTTAAAAGTGAGGAGCACACCTTGCCCTTCCTCCCACTCTCGCACACCAGGTCTCACCCCAAACTCAGGAAAATAGTCCAAATCTCCTTCGACCTCCATCGGGGACATAAGGCAATGTTCCGCCTCCTCTGGGACCACATCTCGGATCCCTGTCAGAAGTTTTTCGATAAATCGGACCGAATGAGTCCCTGTGAGTCCCACCACCTCTTCCGCAGAGCGCCACGAACCCGCCACCACCAAATCTTGAAGCTTCGTGATGCCCGCCCGGACAAACACAGCTCTTAAAGAGGGGGCCTGGAGAGCCACCACTGGTATGGCTGAGTTATAAAAAAGTGGTTCCTCACCCACCCACATGCTAGGAATAATTTTCCTGCCACTGAAAGTCAGAACAGTCCAGGCCCGCAGCACTGACTGATAAAAAGGGGTCAGCCCGAACAGCTCTACTGAGCATAAATCCATCACAAACAGGTGCCTGTCCATACTAAGACCAGCTGTCTTTCTCAGGAGTGCACACGCAGTCTGTGCCCAGCTGACATCAGTGTCATACAACAGTCTCTTTGCAGTCTGAAGCCGAAACGCAGTAATCCTGCTTCTTATGTCCATGAGGCCTTGACCCCCCTCTTGCACTGGCAGGTATAGGACAGCTGCTTTGACCCAATGTTGTCCTGACCAGAAAAAGTCAATCATTCTTCGTTGTATTTCATCTACTAGTTCTTTAGGTGGGTCCAGAATTGAGGTCCGATGCCACAAAGCCGAGGCAATGAGGTTATTCAAAACCAGAACTCTCCCCCTGTATGACAGCTGGGATAGCAACCATTTCCATTTAGACATCCGAGCACACATCTTTTCTACCAACCCCTCCCAGTTTTTCATTTTATAGTCGTCTGTGCCTAAACAAACGCCTAAAAATTTTAACCCAGCTGAGTTCCATTTTACATTTCCAGGCAGTTGTGGAGCAGAAACCCTATCCCCGCACCATAAAGCCTCACTCTTACTCCAATTCACTTTCGCCGATGAAGCCTTTTGAAAAACCAACAAAGATTGGCAAAGAAAACGCACATCATCATTACCACATATAACAACAGTCAGGTCATCGGCATATGCTGTAAGTTTAATTGGTTTCTCTAAAAAACCTGCATTAAGACCCCCCAACTTCCTTCTTAAAAGACACAACAGTGGTTCAATTGATATTGAATATAGCAGACCTGAGAGAGGGCAGCCTTGCCTTATACCCCTCTCAACTTTCACAGGAGTGCTCAGCCCACCACCAATTTTTATCATACATTCAGCTCCAGAATACAGAAGCTTCACCCATGATATAAAAACATCTCCAAACCCAAACGCCCTCAGTGTATTAAAAAGGTAGGTATGGTCAACTCTGTCAAACGCCTTTTCTTGGTCTAAGGACACCAACCCAAGGTTGAGACCGTATACTTCAGCCAGGTCAATCAAGTCACGAATCAAAAATAAATTGTCTTTGATGCATCTGTCCTCAATGCAATATGTCTGATCTGTCTCAATAAATGAACTCATGTGTTTGTTTAGTCTATTAGACAGCACCTTTGAAAATATCTTATAATCCGTGCATAATAATGCCACAGGTCTCCAGTTGGTCAGCAGACATAAATCACCCTTCTTGGGCAAAAGTGTCAAAGCCGCTCGACGACAGCTCTGTGAAATAGAGCCAACTCCGATCCACTCTCGCAGTACTTCAGCAAAGTCTTTCTTAATCAAGTCCCAAAACCTTTTATAAAACGCTGATGGCAGGCCATCAATTCCAGGAACGCTCCCAGGAGACAGCTGTTGTACAGCGACAGTTACTTCCTGCAAAGTGATGTCAGAGTCTAGCATCTCCTTTTGTTGTGTGGTGATCTGTGGGAGATGTTGTAGGATATCCTCCATACTTTGTGGATCTATTTCCTCAGCAGCAAACAATTCTGTGTAGAAATTAACTGCCAAACCCCGCATCAAAGCAGGATCAGACGTTGTACCACCATCAGGAGTTTTGAGACTGAGCATCTTTTTATCCTGCCCAGTCTTCTTCTCCAAACTAAAAAAGAATGCTGTAGGTCCATCAATATCTCTCAAAGTGGTGAACCTGCTTCTAATTAAAGCCCCTTTAGCTCTTTCCTGTAAAAATGAGCTCAGCTGTTGGCGCTTCAGATGTAATGCATCCTTAAAAGAAACCCCATTACCATCCAAAAACTGTTGTTCTAAGTGAAGGATTTCCGTCTCTAATATTTTTAGAGAATTCTTTATATTGGTTGTTGAAAAAGCAGTGTACTGCTGGCTGAAAACCTTAATCTGCACCTTACCAATCTCCCACCACTGTGACTTACTCTCATATATATGTTTTTGATTTTGCCAATATTCCCAAAAATCCTCAAAGAGTTTGCAAAAATTACGGTCTTGTAGTAGTTTGGCATTGAAGTGCCAATAAGCACTTTTACACCTTGCTAGTTCAAGAGAGACATCCATTGTGACACCGTGGTGATCAGAGAAAGTGGTTGGATAAATGTGTGCAACAGACAATCTGTTCCATGCACTTCTTGATATATACAGTCTGTCTAATCTGGCAGCATGTATTCTATTTTCAGAGGTTTTTATCCAGGTGTATTGTCTAACATCTGGATTTTTCCCCCTCCAAACATCCACAAGACCCATGGATTTAACTATACTCCCTAATACACATGCAGATTGAGGATGTGGTTCCTCACTATTCCTATCTTTTGTAAAATCCATAGTACAGTTCCAATCTCCTCCTACAATTAAGATGTCATCAGCATCAACTGTTTGTAGCTTTTTATAAATATTCTGAAAAAAGAGTACCCTATCACAGCCCCTATTAGGAGCGTACACATTAACCAACACAAACACAGAATCCCCAATCTCAGCCCTCACCGCTAAACAGCGCCCCCTTTCTATCTCCCACTTCGCTAACACCTTAACTGTCAGAGCAGGTGCAAAGAGCACAGCAACCCCAGCACTCACGTTAGAGCCATGGCTAAGAAAGTGTTCCCCTTTCCACCATAAACCCCAGTCTGCTTCATTACGTGCATCCGTATGCGTTTCTTGTAAAAAACACACACTGATCTCTTTATCTTTTAGCATGTCTGCAATTAAGGCCCGCTTCCCCTGGTCTCTTGCTCCATTAACGTTTAAAGATGCTACCTTAAAAAAACCCATGAGTGTAAAGAAGAGGAAAACAGAGAGAAAGAGTACAGAAGAAAATACACACCACATAGTGAAATGTCTATACTTTACTAGATGGACCATTCCTTTTCATCTTTCTGATCGCGGTCAGACGCTTTTTAAGGCGAAATCGCTTTTGTTTTGACAGTACATCTAAACCCGCTGTCTTGCGCACTTTTAA
>NC_137914.1:3912527-3917527 GCF_963457725.1 Sprattus sprattus
TGTTGTGGTGTTCGAGCCTCACGCTTCTTGTACAGTCACTGCTCTGATCATTTCTTATTGCTGTGACACACACACACACACACACACACACACACACACACACACACACACACACACACACACACACTCAAAGGATGCTTCTAACGCTCTTCATCATTATTCTCTTTGGGTAAATATATCACACACACACTCCTCGGATGCTTTCAACAAGCGGCGCTGTCGGGGCTAGAAGACTTATGATCATTGGAGTGAGTTCTACACATTCTATAGGTTGTCAGATGAAACGATAGACTTATGATCATTTGGAGTGAGTTCCACGCATTCTATAGGTTGTCAGATGAAACGATAGCTCCACATAGGAGTTGTGTGTTTAATGCAGATGTGCTTCTGCTGTTTCCACCCCCAGCCCCAGTGTGTGTGTGTGTGTGTGTGTGTGTGTGTGTGTGTGTGTGTGTATGTGATATGTGTGTGTGTGTGTGTGTGTGTGTGTGTGTGTGTGTGGTGTGTGTTTGATGCAGATGTGCTTCTGCTGTTTCCCGGGAATCAGAGACACCACACACACACACACACACACACACACACACACACACACACACACACACACACACACACACACACACACACACACACACACACACACCACAAACACTAGAGACTGGGGCTGGGGGTGGAATATGAGACACCACACACACACACACACACACACACACACACACACACACACACACACACACACACACACACACACACACACACACACACACACACACACACACACACACACACACACACACACACACACACACACACACACACACACACACACACACACACACACCACACACACCACAAACACTAGAGACTGGGGATGGGGGTGGAATTAGAGGTGTCAGGTCTGCTGGGTGAACTCAGATTAGCTGTCACTCATTCAGCACCGTCCTGCCTGTCAGCCCAAAGCCATCTAAAGCTGGGACACAGGTGTGTGCATGTGTGGAGGCGGGGGTTGGGGGAATAGAGTGTGTGTCTGTCTATGTGTGTGTCCGTCCATGATTCAGTGTGTGTGTAGGGTGTGTTTGTCTACTGTATGTTCTCATCCATGAGTATGTGTGTGTGCATAGTTTGTCTTTGTGTGTGTGTGCTAAAAGTTTGTCTTTGTGTGTGTATGTGTTAATAGTTTGTCTTTAGGCGTGTGTGTAATTTGTCTTTGTGTGTATGTGTATGGGTATGTGTGTTGTGCATGTGCGTGCGTGCGTGAGGGCGTTTGTCTGTATGCCCATCCAAGACTGTGTGTGTATAGCTTGTCTTTGTGTGTGTGTGTAGTTTGTCTTTGCGTGTGTAACAAGTGTACTAGTTTAGTGTGAGTGTATGTTTGTAGGCTGTGCTTGTGAGTGTGTGTTTGTATGTGTATGTAGGCTGTGTGTGTATGTGTTTGTGTTTGAGTGTGTGTGTGTAGGCTGTGTTTGTATGTGTTTGAATGTGTGTGTGTATGTGTGTGTGTTTGTGTGTGTTTGTGTGTGTGTGTGAGAGAGTATGTAGGCTGTGTTTGTTTGTGTTTGTTTTTTGAGTGTGAGTGTGTAGGCTGTGTTTGTGTGTCTTTGAATGTGTGTGTGTCTTTGAATGTGTGTGTGTATGTGTGTGTGTTTGTGTGTGTTTGTGTGTGTGTGTGTGTGTGAGAGTATGTTAGCTGTGTTTGTATGTGTTTGTTTTTTGAGTGTGTGTGTGTAGGCTGTGTTTGTGTGTCTTTGAATGTGTTTGTGTGTCTTTGAATGTGTGTGTGTGTGTATAGGAGCCTTGGGCAAGTAATTTCCCACACATCCCTCCCAGTTAAATCTCCCCTGTCTGCTTCCTGCCCGTGCTCCTTCTGTCAGCCCCACATTTATCTTTTTATTCTCCTTTTTTTCCGCCTGTGGAAATTGAAAACCAAGGAAATAGCTTCCCCTCTATTCTCTCCCCGTCTGTCTCTCTCCCCGTCTGTCTCTCTCCCCGTCTGTCTCTCTGCCCCTCTATTCTCTCCCCGTCTGTCTCTCTCCCCGTCTGTCTCTCTGCCTGTCTGTCTCTCTGCCCCTCTATTCTCTCCCCGTCTGTCTCTCTGCCTGTCTGTCTCTCTGCCCCTCTATTCTCTCCCCGTCTGTCTCTATGCCCCTCTATTCTCTCCCCGTCTGTCTCTCTCCCCGTCTGTCTCTCTCCCCGTCTGTCTCTCTCCCCGTCTGTCTCTATGCCCCTCTATTCTCTCCCCGTCTGTCTCTCTGCCTGTCTGTCTCTCTGCCCCTCTATTCTCTCCCCGTCTGTCTCTATGCCCCTCTATTCTCTCCCCGTCTGTCTCTCTCCCCGTCTGTCTCTATGCCCCTCTATTCTCTGGCTGTCTGTCTCTCTCCCCGTCTGTCTCTCTCCCCGTCTGTCTCTCTGCCCCTCTATTCTCTCCCCGTCTGTCTCTCTCCCCGTCTGTCTCTCTGCCCCTCTATTCTCTGGCTGTCTGTCTCTCTGCCCCTCTATTCTCTCCCCGTCTGTCTCTCTCCCCGTCTGTCTCTCTCCCCGTCTGTCTCTCTGCCCCTCTATTCTCTGGCTGTCTGTCTCTCTGCCCCTCTATTCTCTGCCCGTCTGTCTCTCTGCCCCTCTATTCTCTCCCCGTCTGTCTCTCTCCCCGTCTGTCTCTCTCCCCGTCTGTCTCTATGCCCGTCTGTCTCTATGCCCCTCTATTCTCTCCCCGTCTGTCTCTCTCCCCGTCTGTCTCTCTGCCCCTCTATTCTCTCCCCGTCTGTCTCTCTGCCTGTCTGTCTCTCTGCCCGTCTATTCTCTCCCCGTCTGTCTCTCTGCCTGTCTGTCTCTCTGCCCCTCTATTCTCTCCCCGTCTGTCTCTCTGCCCCTCTATTCTCTGGCTGTCTGTCTCTCTCCCCGTATGTCTCTCTGCCCCTCTATTCTCTCCCCGTCTGTCTCTCTGCCTGTCTGTCTCTCTGCCCCTCTATTCTCTGGCTGTCTGTCTCTCTCCCCGTATGTCTCTCTGCCCCTCTATTCTCTGGCTGTCTGTCTCTCTGCCCCTCTATTCTCTGGCTGTCTGTCTCTCTGCCTCTCTATTCTCTCCCCGTATGTCTCTCTGCCCCTCTAGTCTCTCCCCGTATGTCTCTCTGCCCCTCTATTCTCTGGCTGTCTGTCTCTCTGCCCCTCTATTCTCTGGCTGTCTGTCTCTCTGCCCCTCTAGTCTCTGGCTGTCTGTCTCTCTGCCCCTCTATTCTCTCCCCTATCTGTCTCTCTGCCCCTCTATTCTCTGGCTGTCTGTCTCTCTTCCCGTATGTCTCTCTGCCACTCTATTCTCTGACCGTCTGTCTCTCTGCCTGCCTGTCTCTCTGCCCCTCTATTCTCTGCCCGTCTGTTTCTCTGCCTGTCTGTCTCTCTGCCTGTCTGTCTCTCTGCCTGTATGTCTCTCTGCCCCTCTATTCTCTGACCGTCTGTCACTCTGCCTGTCTGTCTCTCTGCCCCTCTATTCTCTGTTCATCTGTCTCTCTCCCCGTCTGTCTTTCTGCCTGTCTGTCTCTCTGCCTGTCTGTCTTTCTGCCTGTCTGTCTCTCTCCCCGTCTGTCTTTCTGCCTGTCTTTTCTCTCCCCGTGAGCGATGAAGAACAGAGACACGCTGGAAAAACACAGATCCACAGAGCTTCCAACTGATCAAGTCCAACATGTATGCAGATCAAACATTCTTAATTAGGGGGGAGCTCCCGTCTGCAGTTGTGTCATATGTGCTTGTCTGTGGAGCTCCAAACAGCCTTCACTTGCTCTGGGTCCCGCACAGCACCCGTGACGTGCAGTACAGCACATCTTCTCATTAGCAAACACAGGGGGAGTTGAGACTGAGACTGTGATAGGGTGCCTGTTACTGAGGTTACTGTAGGTTGCTGAGGTGGGAATCATCATGTATCTGGACCAGTGGAAGAGACTGATGGGTACCACAGTATTTAGATAGTCCACCTACAGACACTTTACAGATGTGTAACCCACTGTATCATTAGAGATGTGTAACCCACTGCATTGAGATAGTCCCCCTTACAAACACATTACAGATGTGTAACCCACTGCATTGAGATAGTCCACCTACATACACATTACAGATGTGTAACCCATTGTGTTGAGATAGTCCCCCTACATACACATTACAGATGTGTAACCCATTGTGTTGAGATAGTCCCCCTACATACACATTACAGATGTGTAACCCATTGTGTTGAGATAATCGCCCTACAGAGACATTACAGACACATTACAGATGTGGAACACACCTTAATACTGGTTAATAAGGCATTTGTAGTTGCCAAAAAAGAACCAGAAAGAAACAGGATTAATTGCCATGCCATTTTATTATCTTTTGGTCTAGGTCACTATTTTCTGAAAGTCTTTTTTATTGACATTGACAATGGCATCTCCTGTAGAGGGCCAGTCCTCTGGTACAATCACTGCATGGTTAGACTTAAACTGAAGAATTGGGTTTATTTTGAATCATTTTGTTATTTAATTTTAGCCTATATTGAGTAAAGGTGCTTCACAAATGGTTGGTTGAAATTCAAGTTCAGTTTTCCACTGAACATCACCTTAACCAAACCCAACCCTTAACCCTCAGCAATAATTGTAGTAAACAATAATAGTTGTTATTTCAACACTAATCTGAGCATCTATAGGTAGTCTATAGGGGACCATCTAGATAAAGTGTGACTGAATTATACTGGTTAGTAATCAAGCTTATACACCAAAGAAGCCCGCTTTAAAGTAACTTTACCTAAGCTAAAGTAGCTTTACCTTAAGCTTTTTATACTTCACATCCTCATTTACCTATACGTATGTGCAACAGAGAGAGGTCAATATAATGGAGAAGAGTGAGACAGAGAGAGGTCAGTATACTGGAGAAGAGTGAGACAGAGAGGTCAATATACTGGAGAAGAGTGAGACAGAGAGAGGTCAGTATACTGGAGAAGACAAAGAGGGGTCAATATACTGAAGAAGACAGAGAGAGGTCAA
>NC_137914.1:3922527-3932527 GCF_963457725.1 Sprattus sprattus
TGGCCTGTGTGTTTGTGCATCTGTGTGCATACGTGTATGTATGTGGTGTGGCCTGTGTGTGTATGCGTGTGTTTGTATGTGGTTTGGCCTGTGTGTGTATGCGTGTGTTTGTATGTGGTTTGGCCTGTGTGTGCATGCGTGTATGCATGTGGTGTGGCCTGTGTGTTTGTGCATCTGTGTGCATACGTGTTTGTATGTGGTTTGGTCTGTGTGTGCTCCAGGTGTGTGTGTGTGTATGCAAGTTTGTAAGTGGCTTGGCTTTTGTGTGTGTGCGTGTTTGTATGTGGTTTAGTCTGTATACACATGTGTTTGTGTGTATGTGGTTTGGTCTGTATACACATGCGTGTGTGTGTGTGTGTGCGTGTTTGTATGCGTGTTTGTATGTGGTTTTGTCTGTGCGCGCGCGTGTGTGTGTTTGTATATGGTTTGGCCTGTGTGTGTGTGTGTTCATGTGTGTGTGTGTTTGTGTGGAGGCTATTTGGTTAATGCTCTGTGTGTGTGTGTGTGTGTGTGTGTGTTCATGTGTGTGTGTGTGTGTGTGTGTGTGTATGTGTGTGTGATGGGGGGTAATGCTCAGTCAGCAGTTTCTCTCCATCAGCACAATCCTGCTTCATACTGTGCAAACAGTGTGTGTGTGTGTGTGTGTGTGTGTGTGTGTGTGTGTCAGCACAGCTCCCCATCCACTACACTTTTCTCTAAACCACCCCGTCCAATGTGATGAGATTATATGTGAAGTCTCAGTCTGTGCGGACCTGTGTGTCTGTTTGCGTATGTGTATCTCACTTATACGGGCCTCTGTGTGTGTTTGTTTGTGTGTGATTGTGTGCAATGTGTTTCTGTGTGTTTATCTAACTTATGTGGGCTGAAGGACAAGTCTGGTCATATTCATGTCAACCTGCTGCGCTGATAGCAAACTGTCCATTCCCACAGTGTGTGTGTGTGTGTGTGTGTGTGATCTGCATGTGTGTATGTGAGTATGTGTGTGTGTGTTTGCGTGTGTATGTGTGTGTGTGTGTGTGTGTGTGTGTGTGTGTATGATCTGCATGTGTATACTGCGACCCGAGTAGAGGAGACATTTATACCATAGTTTCATTTTTATACCACAGTAACATGTCATGGTCATATTTATATACCATAGTTTCATGTCATGGTCATATTTATATATCATAGTTATCTGCATGGTCATATTTACACCATAGTTACCTGCCATGGTCATATTTACGTATCCCATAGTTACCTGCCATGGTCATATTTATACCATAGTTACCTGCCATGGTCATATTAATACCATAGTTACCTGTCATGGTCATATTTATACCATAGTTACCTGCCATGGTCATATTTATACCATAGTTACCTGTCATGGTCATATTCATACCAATAATTACCTGCCATGGTCATAGTTGGAGGAGCAGGTGTGTGAATAAAAGGATGACTCACACTATGGATGCGGTGTGAATGCTCCCATCAGGCCACCTGGAGATGTCACCTGTTGTAGTCACCTGTTGATGTCATGTGTCACTTGTAACCCTTGACCTTTGCTGATAAAAAGCATCCATTCTGTTGTCCACACTACACACTGACGATGGCTTAAGGCCGAAAGCTGGGTGGGTGGGGGGGGGGGGGGGGGGGGGGGTTGGTGTGGGGTCTTACCCCAGCGGTCCACCTCTCCTGTCCCCCCCCCCTCCAGGCCTGGGTCTCCGTGGAGATGGACCTGAACAAATGTTGCCGTGGTGGCGGTGGAGGATGAGGAGCCCCGAGGCGACGACATGACAGGAGCAGGTGTCGTTTAGCAACTCACTCATTGATTGGTCCAGAGGAGAGTAGAGCTGCGGTGGCATACCATCACCAGGGGACCCAGGGGAGAAGGAAGGCAAGAGGGGCAATTAAGTGTTCCCTGGAGCGGGGGGCTGATTGACAGGAGAGCAGTGCTGAACGAGAGTGTGTGTGACTGTGTGCTGTGTGGGTCATTTCGCTGTGACCAATCCATCCTCCCACACACATCCCACGCACCCTTCACACACACACACACACACACACACACACACACACACACACACACACACACACACACACACACACATACACACACACACGCACACACACACACACACCACACATTCATACACACACCACACTTAAGCATATACGCACACAAATACACCCATGCATGCAAACACACACAAAAACACACACACAGACAGCAGTGGTGGTCCGTCAGGGCCTTCAAGGCCTTCTCTGCTGGCCTAAACATCATCAGAAAATAAATGCAATAAAATAAATTTAATTTTTATATTTTCTTTTCATAAATATGTATTCAATTATTCCCCATAGTCCATTATCTTCATTTCATAGCGTCCAGCGTTGTTAATTTATGTTAGAGCTTTCATCCAATCATATTTCAGCTATCATGTGTTGCCACGCTCCGAGAAATCTTCCCCGAGAACAGAAATCTTCCCTGAGGCCTTCAGAATTCACATTGAAGGCCCATGTACATCTGATTGGTTATCACAACTGGCTGTTTCAGTTCATTTAAGCGACACTGGGCCTTCTAGAAGGCCCGGAAGATTTCTTTCCTCGCGTTGAACGTGACACGTAAACGTCCTTTGATTGGATACTGAGGCAGACCGGTGTAGTGCTTCAGTGCTCAGTTTAGCTGGCTAATTCGAAAACGACGTACATCGGTTTCAATGCTTATTATGCTAGTTGTTTCAATTGGTAAGACTAAATATAATTACATTAACCAACTCAAATAAACTAGTTTACACCAACTTGATAATTCCAGTTTTTGATACAATTACAACGCCATTTTCAAGACGGAACTTTCAAGAAAAACTGGATATCGTGAGGATGGGAAGTTTAAAGAAACTGCTTTGCAGGTGGGACAATACGATGTTTAGTGGACAAACTTGTTAAAGCTCACATAGGCTACTTTCGGTGGACTTAATAAAACTTTGTAGACTAATCCCTGAAAATCGCCTTTTATTTTTAAGTTGTGACAGAAATATCCAAGCGATCATATAACTGAGAGTTTACTACTCTTAATGTATTGTTAATACGGGTGTATTGATTTTAAATGCTCCGGAAATATTAATAAAGTCTGTTGTACTCAACTATGTTAAGGTGATGCAATGCTCACTTATACTGCCTTTCTGTATAAATATAATGGTTCGAGAGCCATGGCGTCATAATGATGGTATTAGGAGGTGGATTCACTCAGTTTAACATCGTGTAGGACATCACTGAAGGCCCAGTCGTGAAATACACGGACCGCCACTGACACACAGTAATGCTCCCGCACCATAAAACAGCCCTCGCTTTTGCAAGTGTCTTTGAAAACCTTTCTAAAGAACCTTTCCAGCTGGTAACAGATCTGACTACTTTAAGCATCAGCTGTAGCGGCTCAACAAAGCAAGTCCTAGTGTCTGCCAATTCCGCTGTCACAGATTTTAAGCCAAAAGGGAGAAAGTGGTATTGTTGTTAGTACACACAGTAGCTTCAAGTGGGCCCTTGAAGAAGTCTGTGCACACACATTTTTAGGCACATGCTCAAGGTAAAAAAAAATGTGTATCCCTCTCATCTACAGTAAATGATATATTTTAAAAAGTTGTCGATGGATCAGGACAATAGGTAGAGGCACAGACAGATTTAGCCTATACAAAATTATCATTGATGAATGTTTTTTTTTTCTTTATCTTGAAAATGGCTTTGGCTTAGCAGCCAGGACCCACAGGCCCCCACTGGTGTTACATAATATGATAAATCACTTTGTTTTTTTCAAAATGTTAAAAGACAGTGGTCTAACAAGGGTGTCCCCTTGGGGTCCACATGTAAGTTTGGTAACTACATTATACATTAACAGACCTGTCTGTCAAAGAGTGGGCTACAACTGCCACTTGGCAACCCGTTTGGAAATTAAAATAATCTCATGGCACAGATCTCATGGCACAGGGTGACACTGAATTAGAACTCAATTAGAACGCAGTTGTCGGCATAGTTACAGCATGCTTTTAATTGAAAAGTCATGCCATGAGCAAATTAAAAAAGGTCCAAATATATATATATATATATATATATATATATATTTATATAATATATCTAATATGATATAATATATTTATATAATAATTTTGGAAACAGCAATAATTAGAAGAACAATGTCCTGTAAAAATTAAGACAGTGGGCAAAGGGGTAGGTGCTTGAGCATCACCTGGGGTCTCTTTTGTGCACGTGCCTGATCTTGATGCCTATTTTACCGGAATTGAAGCACTGGAAACACTAATGAGCTCTACTGAGAAGCTGCATGCCCCACCAGTCCGAAGTAAAATGAGGATATCTGAAGTACTCTTCAAGCGAGAGCTCTGTTTCTCTTGTGCTTGCGCTCGCTTGATCAGATCCTCTGGTTCCTCGCACTGCTTAGATTTGTGCACGTCTGGGTTCACATGAAAGCCCTGCTTGATGCTGTCCATGTGTAGGCTTGCTGAAACCCAGCACACGGTCTGTACCGTGGCTGTTTACCACAGGTGGCTATGAAAAGTGCCCAATACAGAAGGTGTGACGTAGGGGGAAAAAAACTCTGATCAATCGTCTGAGATTATTGTCTGAAAGCTTTTCAACGGTTCAGATCAATGCTGGGTGAGGATCTCACTTCAGAGGGTGAGAATTGGGAGAGAGAGAAAGAATGTGTGAGGATGTTTTTTTTTATTTTTTTTTATCTTTCTTCAAAGAGTGGTCCTCGTGCCTAGAGGAAGACTACAGAGAAGAGAGAAGAGAGAGAACGGCCAGTAAAGCACAGCACAGGCGATGTCCTCACAGGCGAATGGGCTGGATGCAGTCACAGGAGAGAAAACTGGCTTTTTTTAAAGTCATTATAATTCAATGCTGCATCCATTCCAGCGGAGCATAGCATGAGCAATGCTAAGGTCCTGAGCTTGGTCTTCAGGGAAGGGAGAGGGAAAAAAAAACTATGTGTGTGTGTGTGTGTGTGTGTGTGTGTGTGTGTGTGTGTGTGTGCCTTCAGTTCAGTCTACTTTATGCTGATTCGGATTTAACCTTTTCGCCACACTCCAGCTAAAAGTTTTGACTACATTCAGATTCAGCCCCATAGGCTTGGCAATATTGTGACTCTTAAGCCTTAATACATGTAAGTCAGTGGTGTGTCACTGAAATAGCCAGAGTACTGAGCTGGTTTTAAGCCCCGTGTCCAGTGCTGCAGGTCCACTGTGTACGGTTAGCTTACACTAACATCAGCATGTTCCTATCATGATATAATAGCTTCTGTTTCAAGGTCTTGTTGATTTACAGTTTATAGAAGGTCGGACCCTATCCTACACAATATGCTACACAACTTCAGACCCTGGTTATGTCCAAACTACACTATTGCAATGCATTTTTAACAGGCCTGCTTGCATGTGTTGTGAGACCTTTGCAGTTGAATCAGAATGCAGCAGCACATTTGGTCTTTGATTAGCCAGAGAGGACACATGTTATCAGAGGTGTGGAGTAATGCGCTACGTTTACCCTGTAACCATTTTTTTCCCAATAATATTAAAGGTGTACATTAAATGCAGAATGCTTCACGCTCTTACTCGAGTCAGTTACATTAGACTTCACACGTGTCGCTACTTTATTCACACACGCAAAGATTCTAGGCTACAATGTCGTCTGCTTTGGCTACATAACATATAGCCAACATAGGCGCCGCATTGGTCTGCTATATTGCACCAAGGCTCTTGACAGTGGAAATCTCCGAAAGTCAATCATAAAATATTAGTCTCTTAGCGGAAATCGGTGGAAAAATGGGTGTGTGCACATTGTAGAACTGGATCAAGACACGGCATGAAACGTCCAAGTTAATATAGCTAATGTTAGAAAAATTAAGATCTAATAGGCTAAATTGAATGTAAAAGTCTAGTCAATGGGGCAAAAAGCTAACGCTAGCCAGCATTTAGAACAAGGAAAGAAAATCGTTCCCGAGCTCATGATGTCACAATGGACTCTCTCCAGAGCAGGTCGCCATGGTTACCTCAGAGAGTCCTCTCTCTCGCTCACTCGCTCTCTCACACTAATGTCTTCCCCTTCCAAAGCAAGCAGCGCGCTGGCAGCCTGCTATGCTCAGCTCATCCACAGTGAGTGATGGGAGCCTATGGAGCGGGGATGAGGCTCTCCTGTGCTGAGTAAGGACTGGGGGGGGTGGTTGGGGGTGGGTTGGTGGTATGAATGCAGAGGGAGGACTGAGAGACTGATTGAGAGAGATGGACTACAGACCTGACTGGCTCAAACTCATCAATGGCTCACTTAGAAGGCGCTAGGCAGCTAACAGAGCTGACTCAGGGCTCCGGCTATATATTGGGAGAGAGCTCATTGAATTTCTAATACAGCCCAACCACTCCATTACTTTTGAAAGTTTTCACAGGGAAATCATTTTGTATATCTTCTTTCCAGAAGATACTAGAGGCTTTAGGGCAGGGTCTGCCAGGGAGACTGTCATTGTATGCGATTCATTCATTTATTCATTCATTTAGTCACTCCCTACCAATCACTGGTGACCTGTGTGACATTTCAATGTTCCTAACCCAACCCCCAAAGACTCCAAATATTTTTGAACTGTATTTTTGAACTGTTAGCTTTCAACTAAAAAAAAACACCATTGAGGATTACAGTCAAATTGTTTAATTTCACTGCTGCTTCCTACTGCTGCTGTTGAGTCTTCCTGATAGAATTTTTCATTTATTTCCCAGAGGTCTGGTGGGCAGTGTGCGTGTTGCTGTGCAGATGTCATGGCAACTAGTTAAATGCCTCTGGCGTTGTCATGGGTTAAATAGGTCATAGGTTACAGAGTTTATTCTTTTAAACCCCTGTAAGAGGTCATGAAGGACGATTTAAAGTTCGTTTTGCCCTCACAGGTTTGTCTCCCAACTATGTCAGGGATTTCTGTTGGAAGAGAAAAAGGCTGAAGTGAGCTCATTCTCCGCCACCCCTCAGCCTGTATGCCCACCGGTCTCTGCTGATGTGCGCCACCCCTCAGCCTGTATGCCCACCGGTCTCTGCTGATGTGCGCCACCCCTCAGCCTGTATGCCCACCGGTCTCTGCTGATGTGCGCCACCCCTCAGCCTGTATGCCCACCGGTCTCTGCTGATGTGTGCCACCCCTCAGCCTGTATGCCCACCGGTCTCTGCTGATGTGCGCCACCCCTCAGCCTGTATGCCCACCGGTCTCTGCTGATGTGTGCCACCCCTCAGCCTGTATGCCCACCGGTCTCTGCTGATGTGCGCCACCCCTCAGCCTGTATGCCCACCGGTCTCTGCTGATGTGCGCCACCCCTCAGCCTGTATGCCCACCGGTCTCTGCTGATGTGCGCCACCCCTCAGCCTGTATGCCCACCGGTCTCTGCTGATGTGCGCCACCCCTCAGCCTGTATGCCCACCGGTCTCTGCTGATGTGCGCCACCCCTCAGCCTGTATGCCCACCGGTCTCTGCTGATGTGTTCCTGACTGACAAGGCGCAGACCAACACCAGGCATGGCCATCAGGTCTTTCCAGGGAAAGCTATTTCCAGAACCAAACACAGAGAGAGAGAGAGAGAGAGAGAGAGAGAGAGAGAGAGAGAGAGAGAGAGAGAGAGAGAGAGAGAGAGAAGTGACGAGACCAGGGGGGCTGGGTAAAATCAGAGATGTTGGCCAGTGAGAGAGAGAGAGAGAGAGAGAGAGAGAGAGATGGTAGGCAGTGAGAGAGAGAGAGAGACATGTTGGCCAGTGAGAGAGAGAGAGAGGGAGAGAGAGAGACATAAAGAGAGATAAGTGTCACCACCAGAAGAGTTCTGGGAAATCAGGCCGGTGGCCCTTAATTTGTCTGGTCCAGAGTGTGAGCTCAGCACACAGCTGGAGGCCAGTGATTAACACAGGGACTCCCAACACCCAGCGCACCGCAAGGCCAGAGTTTAAACTCACCTGAACACACACACACACACACACACACACACACACACACACACACACACACACACACACACACACACACACACACTCACACAGACACACACACACACACACACACACACACACACACACACACACACACACACACACACACACACACACACTCACACAGACACACACACACACACACACACACACACACACACACACACACACACACACACACACACACACACACACACACAGAGAGAGAGAGAGAGAGAGAGAGAGAGAGAGAGAGAGAGAGAGAGAGAGAGAGTCAGAGAGAGGTTTAACACTCCTTTATTAAACCTCTGTCTAACTTTCTTCCATGATAACACACCTGATACACATCCAGCGTTAAAATGTAGCTATGTGGAGTGAGGACTGTGAGGCAGGCCGGGGCTGAATGGAGAGAAAAAAACTGTATTTTTTCCCTCTAGTCGCAGCAGTGGAGGGGGAGGGTGGGGAGGAGGAGGAAGAGGAGGAAGAGGAAGATGAGGAGGATAACTTTTTAATGACTGGAGGGAGGCTCTCATCTAGGGTGTATCGTTTTAGTGGATGTCTTCCAGGCATAAAGAGTGCCACAGCTTTCGAATTGAAAAACACACACCCACACACACACACACACAGACACACACACACACACACACACACATACACACACAGACACACAGACACAGACACACACACAGACACACACACACACACACACACACACACACACACACACACTCCCACCTCACGCATCCCTGCCCTAAGAATCTGACACAAACACACACTCATCCACGGCATTGATGAGGGCACACACACACACACACACACACACACACACACACACACACACACACACACACACACACAGACACACATCTGGTTGCCAGTCAACAGAAATACACACACTTATACAGGCCGTCCTTATGCAAACACACACACGGACACACCACACACAAATCCCACGCATGCACACACACAAAAACACACACGTAAATCCAGGCATATGTACATTATTAATGCGCTGTGCTCATCAAATTGAAATAGAAATATGAAATAGTAAATAAATCATGTATGCAGGCCTCTGAGGTCTGAGCGTGTGTGTGTGTGTGTGTGTGTGTGTCTGAAATGGGATGATGAATACTAAAAAACTGAAAGACTGAATGTTGGCTGTATGGAACTCTGAGGAGGGGGCTACAGAACCCATCATAAACCTGCCACCCACCCACACACACACAAACAAACCCAGATGCACACACACACGCACGCACGCACGCACGCACGCGCACACACACACACACACACACAGCCTACAGGGATCTGCTTAGGAGGGCCCCAGCCCCCCCCCCCCCCAGCCGTGGAGAAATAGAGGTAGTATGCCTCCAGAACACCCCCCCCACCACCACCACATTTACACCGACTTTCACAGAAGACCTTCGTGTCCCTACAGCAGTAATTCATTCAATCATTCATTCATTCATTAATTCAATCATTCATTAATTCATGATTGCTTGTTTGCTGAACATACTGTACTTAGCCTAATATTTTCATGTCAGATGAAATCAAAAATGAAACTGTTATATTACACTTTACCACTTGCAGCTGAGGGCTGTTATGTGCAGGGTGTGCGTGTGTGTTTATAGGTGTGTGTTAGTGTGTGTTTATAGGTGTGTGTGTGTGTGTGTGTGTGTGTGTTTGTCATAACGCATGCAGAGGTTATGTGTTCATACTGAAGCACACGTAGAACATCCATAGAGAGGGAAAGATGGAGAACATAGGCACATAGAACATCCAGAAAGAGGAAAAGATGATCTGTGTTGCTTCAGTATGTGTGCAGTCACTCCTGTGTTACCTATCACATCTAACAGCAGTCATGTAGTCATCCAGTGCGATGGCTGTTTGTGCGTGTGTGTGTCGGTGTGTGTTACTGTAATGTGGCAGATTGCCTGTGTTTAAGGGTATATGATCCAGACTGTATCTGTATAGACTGAGCTGTCTATAGCTCCCTTACTCTCTCACACACACACACATACACACTTACACACACTCAC
>NC_137914.1:3937527-3980027 GCF_963457725.1 Sprattus sprattus
GGAAAGAGGGAATCATCCTGCCTGTATCGGGTTTTAGATTCCTCTGCTTCCTCCTCGGAAAGAGGGAATCATCCTGCCTGTTTCAGATATAAGACTCCTCTGCTTCCTCTGCTGAGGTGTCTGTCTGACTCCTAAAAGAGGAAATCTTCGTCTAAGCCTCAAGTGTGTTAGCGGGCTCCTCTCCCTCTGCTCTTCTCCTCTCCCTCTTCAGAAATAAGCAGTGGAAAGAGTTCCCTGTTCTTCAGATACAGTATGTCTGCATGGCTGGCTGGCTGGTGAAAGAGGGAGGCCTCCTTCGGGTGAAAAGCTCCACTGAGTCTGGGAACCTTATAAAATCAGCACGGTGTGGGGAGTAACATCTGGCGAGGACATGGTGCATGTAATACGTCTTCAGCCCCCCTGCCTCCACGGAGAGACAAGAGAGTGGAGGAGAGAGAGAGAGAGAGAGAGAAAAGAAAGAGCAATGAAGAGTAAGAGGGAGAGAGAGAGAAAGAGAGAGAATGGGGGAGACAGTAGAGAGTGGGAGAGGAACTGACCTAGAGAGAAAGAGAGGGAAAGAAATTAGATTAGACAGGGGGAGACAGGGAGAGAGAGAAAGAGAGGGAATGGGGTAGACAGTAGAGAGTGGGACAGGGGGAGACAGAAAAGAGAGCTAGAGAGAAGGGAAGAAAGGAAGAGAGAAAAACAGAGCTACAAAGAAAGATGGAGGCGAGCACAAAGAAAAAGGATCAGATAAAGAGAAAGATTCAGCAGAAGTAGATGAAAGAGTGTAAGGGTGGAGGCAATAGAGTGAAATGAAAGAGTCTAAGGGTGAAGGAGAAAGAGTGAGATGGAAGAGTGTAAGGGTGAAGGCAATAGAGTGAAATGAAAGAGTCTAAGGGTGAAGGAGAAAGAGTGAGATGGAAGAGTGTAAGGGTGAAGGCAATAGAGTGAAATGAAAGAGTGTTAGGGTGACATATGAAGAGTGAGATGAAAGAGTGTAAGGGTGAAGGCAATAGAGTGAAATGAAAGAGTCTAAGGGTGAAGGAGAAAGAGTGAGATGGAAGAGTGTAAGGGTGAAGGCAATAGAGTGAAATGAAAGAGTCTAAGGGTGAAGGAGAAAGAGTGAGATGGAAGAGTGTAAGGGTGAAGGCAATAGAGTGAAATGAAAGAGTGTAAGGGTGAAGGCAATAGAGTGAAATGAAAGAGTGTTAGGGTGACATATGAAGAGTGAGATTAAAGAGTGTTAGGGTGAAGGCAATAGAGTGAAATGAAAGAGTGTAAGGGTGAAGGAGAAAGAGTGAAATGAAAGAGTGTAAGGGTGAAGGCAATAGAGTGAAATGAAAGAGTGTTAGGGTGAAGGCAATAGAGTGAAATGAAAGAGTGTTAGGGTGAAGGCAATAGAGTGAAATGAAAGAGTGTAAGGGTGAAGGCAATAGAGTGAAATGAAAGAGTGTAAGGGTGAAGGCAATAGAGTGAAATGAAAGAGTGTAAGGGTGAAGGCAATAGAGTGAAATGAAAGAGTGTAAGGGTGAAGGCAATAGAGTGAAATGAAAGAGTGTAAGGGTGAAGGCAATAGAGTGAAATGAAAGAGTGTAAGGGTGAAGGCAATAGAGTGAAATGAAAGAGTGTAAGGGTGAAGGCAATAGAGTGAAATGAAAGAGTGTAAGGGTGAAGGCAATAGAGTGAAATGAAAGAGTGTAAGGGTGAAGGCAATAGAGTGAAATGAAAGAGCGGAAGACAAAGGGTTAGATGAAAGAGCGTGAGGGTGAAGGCGGTAGAGTGAGATGGAAGAGTGGAAGGGTGAAGGCAATAGAGTGAGATGAAAAAGTGTGAGGTGAACTACAAAGAGTAAGATTAAAGAGTGTAAGGGTGAAGGGTTTGATGAAAGAGTTTAAGGGTGCAGGAGACAGAGTGAAATGAAAGAGTCTAAGGGTGGAGGAGAAAGAGTGAGATTAAAGAGTGTAAGGGTGAAGGCAATAGAGTGAAATGAAAGAGTCTAAGGGTGAAATATGAAGAGTGAAATGAAAGAGTGTTAGGGTGAAGGCAATAGAGTGAAATGAAAGAGTGTTAGGGTGAAGGCAATAGAGTGAAATGAAAGAGTGTTAGGGTGAAGGCAATAGAGTGAAATGAAAGAGTGTAAGGGTGAAGGCAATAGAGTGAAATGAAAGAGTGTTAGGGTGAAGGCAATAGAGTGAAATGAAAGAGTGTAAGGGTGAAGGCAATAGAGTGAAATGAAAGAGTGTTAGGGTGAAGGCAATAGAGTGAAATGAAAGAGTGTTAGGGTGACATATGAAGAGTGAGATTAAAGAGTGTAAGGGTGGAGGCTATAGAGTGAGATGAAAGAGTGTAAGGGTGACATATGAAGAGTGAGAGATTAAAGAGTGTAAGGGTGACATATGAAGAGTGAGAGATTAAAGAGTGTAAGGGTGGAGGAGAAAAAGTTAGATGATGAGGTGAAAGAAAGTTGTGGGAGAGGAGAGTCTCAAGCAGCTCTCTGCATTTTAAGAGGCGGTTTTTAATTAAGTACTTAGGGCCAGCGTCGAAATTCCTCTGTCAGACCTAACCAGCTCGAGAGGAGTGGATGAAATGCACTTGTGTTTCCTCAGTGTGTTGAATAAAAGATTACAGCGCTGGCATTAAAAAATAGATCAGTTTCTGCCCACTGAACTGGGACCAAACACAATCTGTACACCATGGAAGAGGGAGAGAGAGAATGGGGGGAGTAAGTGAGAGAGAGAGAGAGAGAGAGAGAAAGACAGAGAAAGAAAGAGAGGTGCAGAGTTAGTGAGAGAGACAGAGAAAGAGAAAGAGGGAGAGTGTTTCAGGATGTTGAGGCTGTCAGCTTGCATTTCAAGGTCACAATGTGTTACAATGCATTACAGATGGATTGCACTGCCCAGCCATACATGTTTGTCATTACTATGCGACTAATTGATGTGCATCGAGGGGGAATATCACACGGACTGAATGGGCAAAGTGAACATAAGAAGGGGATGGAGAGAGAGAGAGAGAGAGAGAGAAAGAGAGAAAGAGAGAAAGAGAGAGAGAGAGAGAGAGAGAGAGAGAAAGAGAGAAAGAGAGAGAGAGAGCTTAGTGTCAGCAAGTTTGTATCATGCGGTTTACCCAGGAGACACACACAATGCTTTATAATGGTACACTCACTCACTCATTTTCAGATGCGCACCATAGCGTAACCTCTGTTTAAGACTTCTCAGCTCACAAATACCGGAAGGTCAGAATCAAGATCTAAACACCGGGGCGTCATTTGTGACTGTAATTATTCCTTGACGATCCCATCCTTCAGCTTACTGTCAGAGGGGTTTCCATGGTTACAGTAAAAAAAAAGTGTAAAGAGCAGCGTGGTTGGACAGCATCGGAGTTTCTGCAGGCCATTGGGTGGTCGCTGAGTGAGAACAGGTTGAGCTGACTGGTTGATTATCATGCAACGCTTCCCTCTCTCAGGGACAGGAGGGGACGCGGCGTGTTTCAGAGCAGCGCTAACGACAGCGGACAGATCTCAGACTCAGTGCCAGCCCATGGGCCAACTTCTGGCTCCTCTCTCTCCCTCCACTGGGCTACAGCCAGCTGATATGGGGGTGGGGGGGGGCTGGGAGGGGGGGGGGGGGGGGTGATTGGCGAGAACACTACGCACACTCCAGAGGATGAAGGGGAGCGTGAGATGAAAAATGAGCTGTGGGTAGAGCAGAAAGAACAAAGAGATAGAGAGAGAAAAACAGAGATGGACATAAGCAGGACAAGGGAGAGAGAGAGAGAGAGAGAGAGGGGGGGGGGGAGATAAAGAGAGAGAAGGATGAAAAGAGAGTTGGATGAAAAAAAGAGAGCGCAAAAATAGAGAAGAAAATAGAGAAGGGTGTGAGATACAGAAAAATGGATTGAAAGAGAGACAAAGAGGGAAAAGAGAGAGAGAGAGAGAAAGAGAGGGATGGAGAGAGATGGAGAAAAACACAGAGATGGAGTGATACACAGACATGCTGAGGAAGAGAGTAAGAGCACCACATGAAGCCCCATTGACTTTTCGCCTGCTGGCCGGAGCTTTCATGTGAGGTGACTGGGCACAGTGTGAACACACGGCTCGTCTCTGCACCACAACACACTCCACACCACACTCCACACCACACTCCACAACACACTCCACAACACACTCCACAACACACAACACACTCCACAATACACTCCACACCACACTCCACAACACACTCCACAACACACTCCACAACACACAACACACTCCACAATACACTCCACAATACACTCCACAACACACAACACACTCCACAATACACTCCACAACACACAACACACTCCACAACACACTCCACAACACACTCCACAACACACAAGGCACTCCACAATACACTCAACAATACACTCAACAACACACACCACACTCCACAATACACTCCATAACACACAACACACTCCACAACACACAACACACTCCACAACACACTCCACAACACACTACACAACACACACCACACTCCACAATACACTCCACTCCACAACACACACTCAACAACACACAACACACTCCACAATACACAACACACTCCACAACACACTCCACAACGCACTCCACAACACACTACACAATACACAACACACTCCACAACACACTCCACAACACACTCCACAATACACAACACACTCCACAACACACTCCACAACACACTCCACAACACACTACACAACACACAACACACTCCACAACACACTACACAACACACAACACACTCCACAACACACAACACAACACACAACACACTCAACAATACACTCCACAACACACTCCACAACACACAAAACACTCCACAACACACTCCACAACACACAACACACTCCACAACACACAACACACTCCACAACACACAACACAACACAAAACACACAACACAACACACAACACACTCCACAACACACTCCACAACACACAACACACTCCACAACACACTCCACAACACACTCCACAACACACAACACACTCCACAACACACTCAACAACACACTCCACAACACACAACACACTCCACAACACACTCCACAACACACAACACACTCCACAACACACTCCACAACACACTCCACAACACACAACACACTCCACAATACACTCCACAACACACAACACAACACACAACACACTCCACAACACACTCCACAACACACAACACACTCCACAATACACTCCACAACACACAACACACTCCACAACACACAACACACTCCACAATACACTCCACAACACACAACACACTCCACAACACACTCCACAACACACAACACACTCCACAATACACTCCACAGCACACAACACACTCCACAACACACAAAACACTCTACAATACACTCCACAACACACAACACACTCCACAATACACTCCACAACACACTCCACAACACACAACACACTCCACAACACACTACACATCACACTCCACAACACACTCCACAACACACTCCACAACACACAACACACTCCACAACACACTCAACAACACACTCCACAACACACAACACACTCCACAATACACTCCACAACACACAACACACTCCACAATACACTCCACAACACACTCCACAACACACAACACACTCCACAACACACTACACATCACACTCCACAACACACTCCACAACACACTCCACAACACACAACACACTCCACAATACACTCCACAACACACAACACACTCCACAATACACTCCACAACACACAACACACTCCACAATACACTCCACAACACACAACACACTCCACAACACACTCCACATACACTACACACAACACACAACACACAACGCACTCCACAATACACTACACAACACAACACACAACGCACTCAACAATACACTCCACAACACCCAACACACTCCACAACACACTCCACAACACACAACACACTCCACAACACACAACGCACTCCACAATACACTCCACAACACATAACACACTCCACATACACTACACAACACACAACACACTCCACAATACACTCCTCAACACACAATGCACTCCACAACACACAACACACTCCACAATACACTCCACAACACACAACACACTCCACAACACACTCCACAATACACTCCACAACACACAACACACTCCACAACGCACTCTACAATACACTCCACAACACACTCCACAATGCACTCCACAACACACAATACACTCCACAACACACAACGCACTCCACAACACACTCCACAATACACTCCACAACACACAATACACTCCACAACACACAACACACTCCACATACACAACACACTCCACAATACACTCCACAACACACAACGCACTCCACAATACACTCCACAACCCACAATACACTCCACAACCCACAATACACTCCACATACACAACACACTCCACAATACACTCCACAACACACAACGCACTCCACAATACACTCCACAACCCACAATACACTCCACAACACACAACACACAACACACAACACACTCCACAATACACTCCACAACACACAACGCACTCCACAACACACTCCACAACCCACAATACACTCCACAACACACAACACACAACACACAACACACTCCACAATACACTCCACAACACACAACGCACTCCACAATACACTCCACAACCCACAATACACTCCACAACACACAACACACAACACACAACACACTCCACAATACACTCCACAACACACAACGCACTCCACAATACACTCCACAACACACAACACACTCCACAATACACTCCTCAACACACAATGCACTCCACAACACACAACACACTCCACAATACACTCCACAACACACAACACACTCCACAACACACTCCACAATACACTCCACAACACACAACACACTCCACAACGCACTCTACAATACACTCCACAACACACTCCACAATGCACTCCACAACACACAATACACTCCACAACACACAACGCACTCCACAACACACTCCACAATACACTCCACAACACACAATACACTCCACAACACACAACACACTCCACATACACAACACACTCCACAATACACTCCACAACACACAACGCACTCCACAATACACTCCACAACCCACAATACACTCCACAACCCACAATACACTCCACATACACAACACACTCCACAATACACTCCACAACACACAACGCACTCCACAATACACTCCACAACCCACAATACACTCCACAACACACAACACACAACACACAACACACTCCACAATACACTCCACAACACACAACGCACTCCACAACACACTCCACAACCCACAATACACTCCACAACACACAACACACAACACACAACACACTCCACAATACACTCCACAACACACAACGCACTCCACAATACACTCCACAACCCACAATACACTCCACAACACACAACACACAACACACAACACACTCCACAATACACTCCACAACACAAAACGAACTCCACAATACACAACACACTGCACAACAAGCAACGCACTACACACTACACACTACACACTACACACTACATAACACACAACACACCGCATAACACACTCCACAACACACTCCACATCACACTTCACAAAACACACCACACAACACAACACACTGCATGAAACACTTCACAACACACAACACACAGCATGACACACAATACACTCCACGTATCCACACCACACCACACCACGCCCCATCTCCCCAATGGAGCACCTGGGTGGGAGGGGCTCCCCCTGGGGTATCATTCCTATTGGTGACAGCATCTCAGCCATTCACACACAGTACACAGTTGGACAAAACTGTGTGTGTGTGTGTGTGTGTGTGTGTGTGTGTGTGTGTGTGTGTGTGTGTGTGTGTGTGTGTGTGTGTGTGTGTGTGTGTGTGTGTGTGTTTGCGTGTATTAAAGGAGGATTTAACTTGTGTGTCGACATATGTATTATCTGTCTCCTTCAAATAGTTATTCAGATATGTTGATCGTTATAAAACCGTGCCGAGGTAACAGTAGTCCCTAATGTGGGAAGCAGTAAGATCAAACAGCAGAGGTTGGTTCAGCTCGTATTTAAAGCAATCAAAACCGTCAAAGCTGAGACCTTTGAGAACTTGGTTATGTGTAAAAGGCGGAAACAAAACAGAACAAATATACATTGTCGGGTTTCTTGTTTTTTTTTAATGAATGTTCTCAAAAAATAATTTATTTTCTGCCACGCAAGTAGTGGTGACCCTTACAACCCTGTCATTCTTTTGGCCTGACCAACATGGTGGACATGTAAACGTATCCGACCCAATAGACTTTTGCGGGCAATGTGGCGTCAACATTTATATGTCTTGTGTTGTATCCAGCTAGGGCCTCTGTCTCTGTTGTGACAATAGCGGAATGCTCACTCGGAATGCTCTCTCGCTTCCAAACACCAGTTGCCTGGTTACTGTCCACATCATCAAGGCTAACAGTATCTCTGCAGTGCAAATGTCAGTGTACAAGGTTAGTGGATGGTATAATCCTCTTCCTTGCCATCAAAACACAGACTTAATTACAAATACAAGCTAAAAGAAATGTTAGGTTAATACAGGTAATAACATGGCTGTGTTACATTTCTCTACATATCTCATATTCAAGGTTCCTCTTTGTGTCGAAATTAATTACATTCAAGCAATAGATAAATAAACTCTTATATTGATTTACTATCCAATCATTTTGGTTCCAGTGTTTTCAGTAGATTGGTCTTATGTTACTCACCTTAAACTCAACCAGCAACAATATAAAGATGTCCTCAACACCTCTCGCTCCTCTCACTACTCCTCCATCATCCAATCTGGCTCCAACAGCCCCAGAACACTCACTCTCCACCATCAACAAACTCCTCAGGCCCATGGACACCATCTCCACCTCCTTAACCACCAGCAACACATTTATATCAAAATCATCGCAATTCGCAACCAGCAACAACATTCTGTTTGTTTGTTTTGCTTGATCCTCTTTCTTTCAATTTTTGCTATTGTTTTTATTGTCTTTGCACATGGAAAGCGTTTTTGAGTATTTAGAAAAGAGCTGTATGAAAATAAATTATTATTATTATTATTATTATTATTATTAATGTTGTCAGTGTGTGATAAGATCAGAGGCCCTCATACAGTCATTTATTGGTTACTTTGCAGACCCCACTTATTCGTTTACACTACATGCCCTTCTGTATGATGTACTTATAGTGTACTAGCCTGGGTGCCATCCGTTTTGTACGCCTTCCACTGATTGCTGCCTTCTCGCTGAACAAACGGTCTAGTATCGCTCCACCCGGTTTGGTCTGGTTATGATGTCACGTAATGAGCTGAACCATGTGGGGCACGCTGGGTTGGTAGCAGGGCGATAACGTCTTTCCCGGAAAGAAAAGCTTTCAGTGCCTCATTTTGTTCACGTTTTAGCTCTGAAATTCCGTCTATATTAGCGAGAAGAGACAAAATCGCCCTTCTCGATCAAGCTAGACCTTGTTTTCGCTTCCGTGTCGGCAATGTTTATGACAATGAGAAGCCTTCCCGCTTGGGCGCATATGGAGGGGACCAATCAGCGCGCTCGGCCATATTCTGACCCAATATCGTCATAACAAGACCAAACCGGGTGGAGCGATCCCAGACCGTTTGTTCAGCGAGAAGGCAGCAATCAGTGGAGCGCGTACAAAACGGATGGCACCCAGGCTAATAGTGTACTACTGTAATATGCAGTAGGTCACTATAGTAGGTCACTATATACCTTTTATGTGAGTTTATATTCTCACACAATGTGTGATAAAGGGTAATAGCATGCTATCCACCAAGCAGTGATTGTGTACAGACAGAGAAATCTATCAGAAATACCCCATGCCATTACCCGTACCAAAATCAGGCCATTAGCTTATGAGTTTGTTTATGAACAAACATAAACTCTGGGTAAAAAAGATACAGCATATACTTTTATGACCCCCCCCCCCCCCCCAGGAAAAGTAGAAACACTAACTTTCAGAAGTTTGAAAACAGGTCTGCAGAAAACAGGTCTGTTGGTTTGTTGTTCGTGGTCTGTGGTCTGACCCTAGAAGCTGACAAATGAAAACGTCATCAGCTTTGATGCGGGAGGGCCTCACCTCACCTGATTATCTATTTATTGCGTGTGTGTGTGTGTGTGTGTGTGTGTGTGTGTGTGTGTGTGTGTGTGTGTGTGTGTGCCCCCCTAGCCTTCCACCCTCTGCCCCCGTGTCCATTAAGGCTGGCCAGGACTGCGGTGCTGAGGACTGCAGAGTGTGGGTGTAATTAGGATCCCCTTTGGCTCATAGCTTCTGCTTGACTAGGCTCCTCTGACACACACACACACACACACACACACACACACACACACACACACACACACACACACACACACACACACACACACACACACACACACACACACACACACACACACACACACACACACACACACACACACACACACACACACTCATACACACACACACACACACGCGCACACACACACACACACACACACACACACACGCGCGCGCGCACGCGCACACACACACACACACGCACGCACGCACGCACGCACGCACGCACGCACGCACGCACGCACACACACACACCTCCCCTCCTCACTGTTAGGATGAGCATGGGTGTGTGTGTGTGTGTGTGTGTGTGTGTGTGTGTGTGTGTGTGTGTGTGTGTGTGTGCATGTGTGTGCGCGTGCGTTCGTGTGTGTGCTGGGCTAAGCTCCGCTGGGATGCATGCCTCACCCACCTCCTCAGCACCTCACTGTCAGGAATCACACCCACTGGGCTGAGAGGGGTGTGTGTGATTGAGTGTATGAGAGACAGAGGAAGTGTGTGTGTAAATGTGCGCGTGTGTGTTTAAGAAAGAGGAATTGTGTGAGTGTGTGTGTGTGTGTGTGTGTGTGTGTGTGTGTGTGTGTTTGAGAGAGAGATTGTATGTGTGCATGTGTGTGTTTCATTGAGAGAGGGATAGCGTATACTGTATGTGTGTATGTGTTTGAAAGGAGAGGGATTGTGTGTGTGTGTGTGTGTGTATGTGTGTGTGTGAGAGAGAGGGATTGTGTGTGTGTGTGTGTATGTGAGAGAGTATGGCAAAGAGGGAAAGAAAAAGATTGAGAGTTTGTCGAGACATTATGAATGTGCCTGTGAAGGAAAAATGTGCATGACTTTGTATAGACATATAGAGAGAGATAGAGCGAGCGTGAGAGAGAGAGAGAGAGAGAGAGAGAGAGAGAGAGAGAGAGAGAGAGAGAGAGAGAGAGAGAGAGAGAGAGAGAGAAGAGGGAGTGTGGGAGTCTATCTGAAGGTACTGAGGGTGTTTTTTGAAAGCCACTATACATTACATGCATATTACATTATACGTACGTTACACTTCCATCAATGTCACACAGTGTTTCTGTGGTGCACATACACACATCAATGCTGGAATGTAAACACAGTAGCATACGGTGGAGGGACCCCTTGGGGCCCCTGCTTTGTGCAGACATCACAGCACTAAACTGATTACAAATACTCCAAACAGGAAAAACTTCTCTTCAGATGGGTGCATTTAGGGTCTTCCTCCTCCCCTTCTAGTCTTTCCCCCACACTCTGGCAAGGGATCCGGTTGCGTGATCCTCACTAGATTACACCCTGCCCCATCACTCCACTGGCAGCTCCAAGTTTGAACCAAAATGGCTGTAAATGGATACCCGCTGCCTGTCCCCACTACTTAAAACAATTGGTTTCAGTCTCCATCTTAAGGATAGAGACAGAGGGAATGCGGGAGAGATAGACAGAGAGAGGAAAAGAGAGTTCGAGACTGAGCCAAAGAGAGAGAGAGAGAGAAAAGAGAGACAGAGGGAATGCGAGAGAGATAGACAGAGAGAGGAAAAGAGAGACAGAGGGAATGCGAGAGAGATAGACAGAGAGAGGAAAAGAGAGACAGAGGGAATGCGAGAGAGATAGACAGAGAGAGGAAAAGAGAGACAGAGGGAATGCGAGAGAGATAGACAGAGAGAGGAAAAGAGAGACAGAGGGAATGCGGGAGAGATAGACAGAGAGAGGAAAAGAGAGACAGAGGGAATGCGGGAGAGATAGACAGAGAGAGGAAAAGAGAGTTTGAGACTGAGCCAAAGAGAGAGAGAGAGAAAAGAGAGATAGAGCCAGAGCCCAAAACAGATAGATAGAGAGAGAAAAAGAGAGAGACTGACAGAAACAGGAATAGAGCCAGAGCCCAAAACTGAGACAGAAAGGAACAGAGATGCAGACAGAAGAGGAGACAGTGCCAAAGTCAAACATAGAGACACACAGAGATAGAGAAAGACAGACAAACAGACAGGGATATAGAAAGACAGACATAGAGACAGACACAGACAGAGATAGAGAAAGACAGACAAACAGACAGGGATATAGAAAGACAGACATAGAGACAGACACAGACAGGGATAGAGAAAGACAGACAAACAGACAGGGATATAGAAAGACAGACATAGAGACAGACACAGACAGAGATAGAGAAAGACAGACAAACAGACAGGGATATAGAAAGACAGACATAGAGACAGACACAGACAGAGATAGAGAAAGACAGACAAACAGACAGGGATATAGAAAGACAGACATAGAGACAGACACAGACAGAGATAGAGAAAGACAGACAAACAGACAGGGATATAGAAAGACAGACATAGAGACAGACACAGACAGAGATAGAGAAAGACAGACAAACAGACAGGGATATAGAAAGACAGACATAGAGACAGACACAGACAGAGATAGAGAAAGACAGACAAACAGACAGGGATATAGAAAGACAGACATAGAGACAGACACAGACAGGGATAGAGAAAGACAAACAGACAAACAGAGACAGATAGACAGGGATAGAGACAGACAGACATAGAGACAGACACAGACAGAGCTAGAGAAAGACAGACAAACAGACAGAGACAGATAGACAGGAATAGAGCCAAGCAGTAGTAAGAGGTAGCAGGTCTGAGATCTGTGAGGGTGTTTAGTGCGGCAGTAACAGTGGAGCCGTAATCTGCTGCAGTAATGAGTGTGTTTACCACCACACAGCTTAGAGGCCAGAGGTGGTGGGACACAACAACTCTTAAAGGTAGAGTCCACAATTGTGGTGAAAGGTTGTTGATATTTGAGCTCAACAGCCAATCAAATTACAGCCCTCCCTTCCGCCAGGACTATAATCAAACACAAGAGTTTTTCTAAATGAACCACTGAATTGACAGCGAGGGGTAATTTGACAAAATTTGACAAAAAGTGTATTTAATTACAAGTACAGAATCGTTAACCTCTAAATCACACTGACATCACACAGCTGTTTGATTTTTCTATCTGTGTGGCAATGATTCTCTCTCTCTGTTTGTCTATCTCTTCCCCCCCAATTCTTCCTCCCTTTTTGGTTACCCTACCACTCTCTCTCTCCCTCTCTCTCTCTCTCTCACTCTCTCTCTCTATCTGTCTCTGTCTCTCTCACTCTCTCTCTCACTCTCTCTCTCTATCTGTCTCTCTCTCCCTCTCTCACTCTTTCTCTCTCTATCTGTCTGTCTCTCTCTCACTCTCTCTATGTAACAGTATATATCTTACTGCAGTAATATTCCTCCCCGGGTGTTGTTGTTGATGTTGTGAGGAGTTAAGTGTTTTTCTTGAGGCGGAAAGTCATTAACCTGTTTGGCAGAAATATGACTGAGCACTTTACTGGAAAAAGGGAAACATTTACACTTGTGAACACACACACAAAAACACAAACACACACACACACTCTCTTTTTCTTTCTCTAGGGGTTTATGGAGCAATGGTTTCCGAGGAGAGAAGCCTGCTGAATAAATATGGATGTGTTGAAGTTTAAGATGAGAAAAAAAAACGAATTGATGTGGAGGTCTTCCTACTACTTTGACCAGGGTGTTATTCCTCAAAAGCATTCGTGAGAAACCCAACAGTGAGTGAGAGAGAGAGCAAGAGTGAGTGAGTGAGAGAGAGTGAAATAAAGAGTGAGAGAGAGAAATAGAGAGAGAGAGAGAGAAATGTATATACATATATACTGTATATCTAATATAGAGCGAGAGAGATAGAGATTTAAAAGAGTGATTGTCATTTTGAATATTCATGTCTTTCCTTAGATGTTGTTTGTTTTGAGCGAACCTGGTGAATACACAGAATACACAGATAAATGAACTCATCCGCACTCACTATATTGCTGTTTATTTTCAGTCTTGTGTTGATTTTCAGTGAATTATTTTACAAAGTTACCCCCCCCCCGCTCCCCATTTGATTTTGTTTCAGACCATCCAGAAAATAGCACCACAACACCTACAATCTTAGTGACCTTGCGATGATTTTTGCACATTGAAAATCGTGCAAAATGAACCATTGGTGGGCTGTCAATCGCAGGCACTTCTGCAGCTGAGATGAGCATCGGAGAAAAAGGAAAAGTGGTGCTGTCCCTTTAAGAGAATCCCCATGGTTACTGTCAGAGTCAGGGCATTTCATTCCGTGGTGCTGATGAGCAGGGTGATTGTCTGCAGGGGGGAGGAATTAGTGGGGAGCTGGCTGGGTGGGAGGCGGATGAATGTCAAAGACAAGACAAGACCCAGCTGACAGAAGAGGTGCACTGCCATCCACTATAATCAAGTTTTCAATATCCCCTAATGCCCCCCTCCCAAAAAAAGACAGATAGAGAGAGAGAGAGAGAGAGAGAGTGAAGTTTAAAAAAAGAGTAAAGTATAGAGAGAGAGAACGAGTGAAGTAGAGAAAAAGGGAAGTATAGAGAGAGAGAGAGAGAGAGAGAGAGAGAGAGAGAGACAGAGAGAGAGACAGAGAGAGATTGAGTGTGTGTGTAATGTATGTGTCAGTGTTGTGATGAACGTATTTCCCTGTTATAAGATCCAAACAGTGCATTCAGTAAGCACAGCTCAGCATCCCAGAAGATGAATTTAGAGTAGAAATGAGAGTAATCCTCCTGCTGGTTTTGAGGTTTTCCTCACTGCTGTCACTTGCCTGGCGTGAAGCAACGAGGTCGGAGAGCACAGCAGACATGACCAATGACCCAGGAGGACATGACTTCATCTCTGTGTAGCGCCTCATCACCTGATTAGTCTTCAGGCTCTAACCAACACACACACATACACGCAAAAAATGGACAGTGCTAAATGGACAGTGATACACCACCGCCACTTTGCACTCGTCAATTTACATGCACTGTCACTGTCACTGTCATATTACTGTTTGCACTACACTTACATATACTGTCACTCCCATCCTACTGTTTGCACTAGCAGTAATACCATCAGGAAAACTGCACTATCTGTAACTCCCTCACTGGGTTGTATGTAGGTTAGTAAAGGTCAATAGGTTAGCATAGTTTATTATATGTGTATTATATGTTATATGTTAGTATTATATGTATAGGCTGTTATATGTATATTTAGTATTATATGTATAGGTTGTTATATGTTAAGCACTGCGTATTGTATATTTATCTTGTATATTTAGAAGGGTTACTTAAGTTATTATATGTTTATTATGTGTAAATTATGTTCATAGTACTTGTACAGAGCGTACGTCAGGGTGTGTTATGTTATATTATATTATGTATGTTTTGGTAGGTATTTTGGCCGGCGCCTTGTCGTAATAATTTCAGTGCCCAGTCTGACCCTGTGTCATTTTGTGCATCTGACAAATAAAATACTTTTAACTTGTAACAAACACACACACACACACACACCCACCAAGCAGGGCAGTACTGATTGTCATACTGTAGGAGTCCAATTCCTTCACACACACACACACACACACACACACACACACACACACACACACACACACACACACACACACACACACACACACACACAGAGACCATTTCCTTACAGCTACTCCATCACCTGACCATCCTGCACATGCAATGTTAACAGGGGTTGGTTTACATTACGATCAAGTTTGAATGTCTAGTTAGAGCATTGTGTAAGATTTTAAAATATTAGTCTTTGGAAACTTGAATGTTTGGGCCCTCTGTGTGTGTTTGTGCCTGCCTTTGGAGAAGTAACAAAGTAGTAACAAGAATGGGAGCATTCAGAGAATGCAAACCTCCGCCTTGTGACCTTGACCTATGACCTTGACATCTGAAAATCTAATCAATTATTGCCATTATATTACCCAATCTCCCCACAAAAGTTTGATGGTAAATCCTGCTAACAAACAAACAAACAAACATACAGGGGCGAAAACATAACCTCCCTGGCGGAGGTAATAAAGGACATGTTTTGATCTGAGCTGTTGTGCATAAAGGCAGTGGCTCAGTGTTTTGGTTTACAGTAATGTTGCAAAAGGGGAGAGATCCTGTGGCTCTCAGAAGATCAATAAAAATAAGTGGATGTGTGATATATCCTAGTGATATCTCTCTCTATCTCTCCCTCTCTCTACAGAAGGCCTCAGTTCCAGGCCTCACATAGCTTTTTCATTCACACAATTATAAAAAGAGAAATGGACAGACCTGGTAAGGCCACCTGAAGAAAAGCAAACCCCCATGTCAACAGAGCCAATTATTACCCCCCTTCACGTATCCACTTGCCTTAAGTGTTTTGTATCCAGCTTCTGAAGAGCGGGTAAAGCCAGGAGCACATGCATTAGCAGCCATAGAGTGTGTGCAGAGCAGCTGGCTAAGGGTCTTCACGGATATTTATTTTTAAGATTTGTTTTTGGCTTTTTTAATGCCTTTAATTGATGGGTAAGTGAAGAGTGGGACAGGAAATGAGAGGGCGAAGAAGTGGGGAGTGGACTGGAGAAATGACATCGGGCCGGATTCGAACCTGTGTCCTCCATGGGCGTCAAGCCCGAATGTGGTTGAGGCTACTGTGTGAGCTACAGTGCCCCTCTTCACGGACATTTTTCAACCTGTCCCTGGCCCAGGTTAGTTGTCCTCACAAGCTTTACAGTAAGACCACCTCCTCCATTGTGCCGAAGCACTCCGCAGCTCCAGCCAATTTCCGCCCAGTTGCAATCACCCCATCTTTGCAAAGTGCTTTGAGAGACTGGTGGGCCATCTCCACAGATCTTCTCCATGGCACTCCACTTTGAAGCAGGCCTTTAAGTGCCAGACCTTTAAGTGCCAGGCCTTTAATCCCCCGCGGGGACACAGGTTCGATTCCGGCCTGCTGTCGTTTTCCGATCCTCTCCCCACCTCTTCATTGAAAAAAAATGTGGCTTCTTTGCACTTCTCAGCATCTGAGTTCTGATGACACGCTGTGTGACACTAGCCATGCAACTTTCCACCCAGCAGCAAGTCTATGTGCGTTCAGCACTCATGGAAACGGTGGCTAAGTGCACTACAAAGACTAAAAATATGTGCATAAAGCTGGCAAAGGACGAGAATCCTAAATAACAGACACATAAATCAGAGTGTCATTCGTACGTGATTAAATCATAGTTGACTTGCCATTCTACATGGAGAGAACAATATCAGAAACTTGAGGTGAGCCCCCAATTGAGTGTGGTAAATTTACTGTAATCGCATTCTTCAATCACTGTCTTTCACTGATAGCCTTTGACTTACATATAGAGCAGTACTGTAATAGTGGAAACAACTCTTCAGGGACAGTAACATCTATGTTTGCCTTCTGTAGAGATAGTAAGAAATAAAAATCTTAATAAACTTTCTACTAAAATAAGAATACTTTTTCTTATTCAAGAAAATAACTTAATTTGTCTGTCCAAATAAAGCATATTTCCATCCACAGTGATCTAAATTACTGTACGTTAGGTTATGCTGTAGTTGCAAAGCATTTTGCTGGTAGTGAACATTGACTGAGACAGGTATCCATGCATTTCGGAAGAAGGTGTCATAGACTGCATTTGTATCTAAGCATAGGGGCAAGTATCCACAGTTTGGTTGACATGGTCTACTGGTATGCTCAATGTGTCAAGTGTTTTGGGAATGTGTACATGGTATTGATACAAGAGTTAAAATGATTGGAAAAAACTGTAAGTGATGATGATCTGTGAGTGTGAGCGTGAGTGTGTGTGTGCGCGTGCATGTGTGGTATGTGTGTGTGGTTGTGTGTCTATGTATGCACGTAAGTACAGTATATGTTCTGTATGTGTGTGTGTGTGTGTGTGTGTGTGTGTGTGTGTGTGTGTGTGTGTGTGTGTGTGTGTGTGTGTGTGTGTGTGACTGCATTTCTCTATGCGTCAGCCCAGGAATAACACACTGCTCTGATAAACCCTCTCGGCTGCACAAAGAGGCTGCCTATGCTGCAGCTCCAAAGCCGCCCATCAAAGGCCACTCCCTGACAGAGTTGGACGTCCAAACACACAGAGCAGCCAGCCTGGCCCAAGGCCATCACGGGCCACAACCATCCATGCTATCACTGGGCATAACATCCAGACCATCACGGGCCACAACCATCCATGCTATCACTGGGCATAACATCCAGACCATCATGGGCCACAACCATCCATGCTATCACTGGGCATAACATCCAGGCCATCACGGGCCACAACCATCCATGCTATCACTGGGCATAACATCCAGACCATCACGGGCCATAACATCCAGACCATCACGGGCCACAACCATCCATGCTATCACTGGGCATAACATCCAGACCATCACGGGCCATAACATCCAGACCATCACGGGCCACAACCATCCATGCTATCACTGGGCATAACATCCAGACCATCACGGGCCACAACCATCCATGCTATCACTGGGCATAACATCCAGACCATCACGGGCCATAACATCCAGACCATCACGGGCCACAACCATCCATGCTATCACTGGGCATAACATCCAGACCATCACGGGCCATAACATCCAAACCATCACGGGCCACAACCATCCATGCTATCACTGGGCATAACATCCAGACCATCACGGGCCACAACCATCCATGCTATCACTGGGCATAACATCCAGACCATCACGGGCCATAACATCCAGACCATCACGGGCCACAACCATCCATGCTATCACTGGGCATAACATCCAGACCATCACGGGCCACAACCATCCATGCTATCACTGGGCATAACATCCAGACCATCACCGGCCATAACATCCAGACCATCACGGGCCACAACCATCCATGCTATGACTGGGCATCACATCCAGACCATCACGGGCCACAACCATCCATGCTATCACTGGGCATAACATCCAGACCATCACGGGCCACAACCATCAATGCTATCACTGGGCATAACATCCAGACCATCACGGGCCATAACATCCAGACCATCACGGGCCATAATTACTCTACATTAGATGACAACGAGGCCACGAGTGCACTAGACCTCCTGAATGCCACTGCATAATGCTTGAGCAGTCTATGCTTAATTAGCTTAATTTGAGGACAATAAATATAAATTTGACTAAAGATGGAAATGTCAAAGACGAAAAAGGAAAGCTTGATCGCTCTGAGTTCTGGTGATCATGAAAGAGGAGAGTGGGTCAATAACTCTGATCAGTAAAATGACCTTTTAAGAGCCTGTTAAAGGGTTCCCAGTTGGCCGTCCACAGGAAATGATGTCCAATATTCCTTCTCCATTAAGCCACGCTGCTGCCTCTAGGGCCACCTGACAGACCATCTCCACTGATGGCGTTCTGACAGCAATATTACTACACGGGCGGTCTGACCTTTGACCTCTGGGTTTGACCTTTGTTGTTGAGTACATTGAGATGAGCCATAACATGTGAGAGCACAAGAATCTTACTGTGAGACAGGATGTATTTAAACATCAATGCATTGACAAACCAATCCGTTTTGGCTTCCCACACACACACAAGACACACACAGAGACACACACACACAGACACACAGACACAGACACAGACACAGACACAGACACACACACACACACACACACACACACACACACACACACACAGACACAGACAGACACACACACACACACACACACACACAGACACACAGACACACACACACACAGACACACACACACACACACACACACACACACACACACACACACACACACACACACACACACAGACACACAGACACACAGACACACACACACACACACACACACAGACACAGACACACACACACACTCACACACACACACACACACACACACACACCTAATGTTCTCCACTTACATGGATAGCTGTTAGCATTTTAGGGCCAGCGTTTAGGAAATTATTAATTTTCACAAACATTGTTATGCTATGCAGGTGATGTGGGAAGGGCAGTGACCAATGAGCAGTGCTCCCAAATAAAACAAACACACACACCACCCCAAACCATAGCTGTCACACACACACACATGCACCAACACACAGACATGGTCAGTATCACCCTTACACAACACCGAAGAAGGCCTGGGTGAATATTATTAGATGATATTGAAGACGTAAAGTAATTACATGATAAATATAATACTTACAACTTACATTATACTATCATATTAACATTACCACATCTATACTACACTGCACTAAACTATACTAAACTATACTATACTACACTACACTACACTACAATAAACTTAACTAAACTAAACTAAACTAAGCTATACTATTCCACACTAAACTATACTATACCATACTATCCAAGGTGTGGTCAAAACGTTCTGGGACTGTATCTATAAAAAGTAAAAACCATAGCTGATTTAAATGTGGCCGCCTTCTCCTTTGAGGTAGTCACCTTGTCCATTGATACGCTGGTCCCAGTGCTCTTCAAGTCCTGGAGTTGGTTGCACCCACTAGTCTTTGCTACGACTGTCAGCAGTCCTAAGTCAGTCTTTGTTAAGAGTGGTCTTATGCCCATACCTAACGCCTGTTGCACCAACAGAATTTAAGACCAGTCTTAACTAAGACTGGCCGTAACAGGCGGGTTCATGAAAGTGCCCGTGGAATTCTAGAATGGAACGTCCGTTGCCATGATACCCATTAATTACCGTTTATTCATTCAGTTCTTTAAGGGTCTCCAGCACCATCTGGGACGCACTGTGGATCTCCTTCACTGTGAACTGCGACCTTTCAGCTTCAAATTCGTCTTGGGGAAGAGGTAGCAGCCACAGGAAGTCAATTCTGGCAAGTACAGACTTTACCATAACACATTGAAGGGATTGGTCATAGTCAATAATTCCACCCTTATTTATACCTAGTATAAGTTTATTACTTTTATTGGCATTTCTTGGTGAGGGCTCTTAGTTCATACCTGGGGATGGAGGTGAGAACTCCCTTCCCCCCAGGTTGAGACAAAGGTGTCTGCAGCCATGGCCTATTTTGAATCAATGGTAACACCCCTTAAACATTATGTATATAAGAGCCTTTCTCACTAGAGGTAGGTTAGATAAGCTAAGGTAAAACACTGTGAGTGAGTGTGTGACTTCAAGCCTCTGTCTCACGATGGTAGGCCACCATCGTTCAAGAATAAACCTGAAACATGACTGACAAAATCCATGACTGTGTTTTCCAATATATAGTAGAAAACTAACTTCTATCAACATGCAGATAACAGCACTCTTTCCTTCCAGTCCCTGTGTCCGACCAGACGGCCTGACAGACACATATCCACTCGCTGTCCCCATCGCTCCGCGGGTGGATATCCACTCCCCATGCCACCAGGAAATCCAGTGAGTGTGTGTGTGTGTGTGTGTGTGTGTGTGTGTGTGTGTGTGTGTGTGGGTGTGTGTGTGTGTGTGTGTGTGTGTGTGTGTATGTGTGTGATGGAGCGACTCGGATGCGCTAACAGGATTATAGTGTTTCTCACTGCGCCCGGGTCCCCTGACCTTTCCAGGCACTGATAAAGGTGACCTGCTGAATGAACCTGAGTCTGTCCAACACTGGTGCTCATCTCTGAGCCTCTGGCCCTGTGAGTGTGTGGGCACCCCGCTGGCCTGGGGCCACAGGTAAACAGTGAAGTCCAACATGGTTATAGAACTGTAAAAATAATCCAGCCTTCACTGGAAAATAACTGTATATGTAATCTAGAATTCTTAATATGGACTATACAAAATTATTTGTAATCGACAACTCCTAATATGATACACGGGACAAAGAAAGATTTGTGAGACCAGCCTTCATTCATTCATTCATTCATTAATGAATTATGTTCTCTGAGAATTCTTGGAGCTACTCTTTCTCACGCGTAGGCCAGGAGAGGAAAAAGTCTAGGTGAGCCACTTTCACACCAGTTACAAATGATCTGGTTGGTTAAGGAAAACCCCTACACCTTTCCTCTTCCTACACAGAAGTCAAGCATTCCTGTTGTCTTTTGGTCATTAACACACACAGGCTCCAGTAGCTGTGCTTCAAATGTGTTAATGATCTCTCCCCATGCTCTGCACTGTGGGAAAACTGGAGTCTGCTAAGTCATTCACACCTGAGTTAAAGTAACAGTATGCCACAATTATACTTCAGGATTAGGGGTAGGATAAGCAGTTTTACCTTAAAATAACAGCTTGAAAATAATTGGGCCACTACAATGGCACTACAAAGGCATATAACTGCTAAATGTAGAATTGCCTGACGCCGCCCGGCTTTCTACTGTCTGCCGAACTAGTCAGTAGCTTATTTGCCGTCTTGCTTTGTCTTGTGTTGCACTTGCTTGATGTTTGACTGTGTTAGGACAGTTGTTGAGTAACTAGTTTGTCATAATGTCAAAGTCAGCACATTTCAAGAGATTTCATTAGTTTTAGCCGCTAGCATACCGTTAGCGAATAGCTATTGATCCAGAAAGCTTCTTTAAGTCCTGAGTGGCTGGCAGAACTGTTCACACAAACCAACTTCTCTATGCAGGGCTGATTACCCTGGGCTGGTGTGGAGGTGTTGTCAGAAGTTAAACCTGAAGTGCTTAGCCGTAAAGGAAACATTTAAATATAAAAGGAATAAAATCATATAAAAGGAAAAAAAAATTAAGAGAATAACAGACAAAATAGCGTCGTAACATTAAAAAACAAAGGTAAATGTAACAACACTTAAAGTAAATGACTAAAAGGAATACGAATTAAAAGGCAGAAACTAAAATGAAAACATGTTAACGTTAAAAGTGAAAGATATTTAGAAGAACAAGCCTACTTGAGGGTGAGTTTGTGACAGTCTGCTACGGTCCAAGTGACATAAACCTGGGCAGAGGGTGTATGCACGACCCCTTTGCAGATGTTACCCCTGGTTACCCAATGCTTTGTGACTACGGACTTGTGCACATGGCCATTATGCTACAAGGGCACCTGCACAGGGTACATTCTAAATGTAAAGAGGCTAAACTTAGCTTAAGGTTCCAACAGAGTGACCAATCAGGACCAAATTCTCCCTTTGGATTTATCATAAACACTTAAATATGTCAAATGTTCCAAAATTAAAATCTTATGACTTTGGACTTTACCTAATTATGTTGAGCATGTTCCTTTCCATTGATGCTTACTTAATAAAAGGCCTGACATGGCTGGATGGCAGTTTGGAACATCAAGCCAGGTTAAGCCTTTTTTCACATTAATCGTTTTGAATGTCCCCCGACAAAGTGCACTCCAAACTACTCTAGAAAAGTACAAGGACAACTACGCGCCTGTGGAGCCTTAGCCGGAGCCGAGTTTAATGGAGGCCTTAGATGTGTATTGGGTATGGCAGGGTTTGATTCATATTTTAACCACATGCTCTCCACCTCGTCCTTCCTTCACTGATTTCAGTGTTTGCTCTCGGTCCCACAGCACGCTCAGAAAGACACACACACACACACACACACATACACACACACACACACACACACACACACACACACACACACAGCACACTCAGAAAGAGCTCATTTTCACAATCAGTCATTCACACATAATCGTGCTCGGCATCCGGCTGAGAGAGGGAGCGATTGCCATGTAAATGAATCAGACTGATTCAGCAGGCAGGCAGTTTTTTTTTGCGTACAGCAGCACAGCCACTCATTACCAGCACTGACAGTCATTCAGGCGCGGACAAATGTGGCTAACAGCCACAGCAGGAGAGCAGGAGATAGGCAGGTCTGTGTAGCAGGTCTCTGACACTTCCAGCTACCGCTACCGCTACCGCTACCCCCCCCACCCCTTACCTATCAATCTCCATTTTCACCTCAGTGTTCTTATTTTCCAACATGTTTTTATCCAGGACAGAACAGTTGCCAATTGCTAATCACCCCTCGCTTTTTTTACACTCTGGTCTGGTCAGATAAGAAAACAACTTTGCTCCTTCTTTCTAATAATTTATTTATGCCTGGTATGGTTTTGTAATGCAGGGGCCAGGAGGTTACCAAACATTTTTTTTTCAGCAGTATTTTTATTTGACTTCAATGCTTTGCTGTGCTTCCTACATCTGAGGATGATATCTTCCTCTTCCGTGTTGAAAGAGAGAGTTATCTGTCAAGGGAATACTAGTCCAGGGGTACCCGCAGGCGATCGCCGAAGACGAGAGAAACAGGGAGGAGAGCAGCACTGCAGCAAACCCAAACATCAACTTAACCCCGCTGAAGCAGTGCACTGTGGGAAAATTGGGGTCTCACAAAAGTAATTCACACCCTGGCAGAACTGATCGATCAAACTGATTAGCTGATCATCCAGGGCAGGTGTGTGGAGATGTTGGCAGGAGTTGAGCATGAAGTGCTTAACCTTTGGTAGAAAAAATAATCTAATACAAAAGGAATAAAAGCATAAAAAGGAATCAAAGTGAAGACAATAAAAGACGAAATAGCGATGTAACATTAAAAACCAAGAGTAAATGATTTAAAGGAATAAGAAGTAAAATGCAAAACCATAAAAGAAACACCTTAGAGAAATTAAAGCAAGAGATAATAAATCCCTTCCGACCTAAATAAGACCCCTCCACTGCGCACTGGTGTACTGTCATGATTTATGTGTCTATACTGACCGGGGAATTATACATTATCCCACATATTATACGGTTACTTGCCAAAATGATAGTAAACATTCCTCCAAAATATCTCTTTTTAAGTGATTTTGTTGCCTTTTCGTGGCTTCTGCTGAATTAGTTTATTGTCTTTTTACGCAAATATAAAGATTTAGGTGTTGCGTAGCAATGTATTACTTGCTGACTTTTAGTTACACTGAATTTCCGTTGCAAAGGCAATGCAGTACATGCGGAATTCCATTGAAGACATGAATTAGAAGCATAAAACCTTTTGCCAATGGCAGCAGCCATTAATCTTTTGCAGCGGCCAATATAAAGAAATATCAGGGCTCCGGGCTAATGTTGGGGTAGCCCATTCAATTCAATGGAAGTTTTTGCACCAGACTGAGGAGCAGTATAGTAAAAGATAGAAGAATACAAGATAAAAGAAGAATAAAAAGGGAATAGGTATTAAAAGGCTAAAACATCAGTCATGTCAACTCACTGAAGCCAAATGTAATTATTGGAACTGTGTGGTGCTATCTCTGTCTGACAGAGCTGTGTGATGGGGCCTCTCTCCTTGTTGTGGGTACTGGTTTACAGTGAAAAGGAGGAGAGGATCACCAGCCTCCAACAAGACTATCCATCCTCCTCCAAAAAAGTCCAGTCTCTTTATCTATAGTCGACAATCGAAGGATTGTTTATGAAAATGTCTCAGCAAAATGTTCAAGGCTGAATTCCACTTCTATGTTTTTCACTATTACTATATTTCAAAAATATTATATAATATTATTATATTTCACAAATTATATTTTATTTGGTTTACAGTGAAAAGGAGGAGAGGACCACCAGCCTCCAACAAGACTATCCATCCTCCTCCACAAAAGTCCAGTCTCTTTATCTATAGTCGACAATCGAAGGATTGTTTATGAAAATGTCTCAACAAAATGTTCAAGGCTGAATTCCACTTCTATGTTTTTCACTATTACTATATTTCAAAAATATTATATAATATTATTATATTTCACAAATTATATTTTATTTGGTTTACAGTGAAAAGGAGGAGAGGACCACCAGCCTCCAACAAGACTATCCATCCTCCTCCACAAAATTCCAGTCTCTTTATCTAAAGTCGACAATCGAAGGATTGTTTATGAAAATGTCTCAACAAAATGTTCAAGGCTGAATTCCACTTCTATGTTTTTCTCTATTTCAAAAATGCTGCGTTGTAAGGCTGGTGGGTATCAGCTCTCTGTCAGCGGGCCGGAGATGGTAAACACAGGTTGCGGTTTTGGGACAGGAAGAATGCCACTCAGGAAGAGTGCAGCTGCTTGTCTGGCAGTCTGATAGCTTCTCTGGCCAACACTTCATCTTCGTTTCGACTGAACTCTTCGTCTACCTGTCTACTGAACACTTCATCTATCTCTCTACTGGAATGTCCATCAGCCTAGAGAACAGTTTATCCACTGATCTACTTGACCAGACCTGGGAAAAGTGCGGCCCCAGGGCCATTTGCGGCCCCTTGGCTGTCCCTGATCGGCCCGCGGAGGTCAATGGTAAATTAGGAATCAAACGTTAAATGATAAAAATGTATATTACTATTAATTTGTATACTTATATTAAAACATGCTAATTTTTCATGCTGAATTAAGTTCAGCCTATTGGTCCGGCCCTCCACAACAGTCCAACTATCTCATGTGGCCCCTTGGGGAAATGAATTGCCCACCCCTGTACTTGACTGTCTAGCTGTTCATCTAACTGTCTTTTGAACAGTCTAATCTAACTTTCCGTGGAACAGGAAAATCTAGCTGTCATATGAACAGTTAACACTCTAAGGTCCAAGGCCTTTTAGACTTTTCTAAGTCGTCTGACATGCCTTGATGTACATTTTGCTTAACTAAAAACATTGATGCACAAATGGAATATATGACCTCAGCAATAATATTAGAAAAGGGTTCAATGTTTCCGTGGTTGTTCTTTTTATGTCTCTAAGACGAAAACTCTTAAAAAAAATATCCCGGACGAGGGATATAGACCTTTTAGTGTTAATCTACATTAGCTCTGGAACACTCCATCCGTATGAACTGCTTATCTAACTGTCACCTGAACAGTTCCTCCAAGCCTCCGGTCCTGACAGGCTGAGTTAGAGGCGGCGCGTGTGTTTCAGTGGCATCCCGTGCCCATGGGGCATCTCCGCCAGCTGTTCCATATGGAGGATGAGAGAACAAGCGAGGGCATACACAACACATCGGCACCATGCCCATTCACTTTGCACTGGCATACACCCGCCCCGCTTTCCAGAAACAATATCAGCTTGGCACTGAGGCCCATTTAGTGCCATTATCAATAGTTGCAATTTGTCGTTCTGCCCCTAAATCTGCCACTCCGAGGATCATTTTATGCCCACACACAAACACACACTGGAACAACACCAGATACCCACTCACACACACACACACACACACACACACACACACACACACACACACACACACACACACACACACACTCTCACACATTTCCCTCAGGCACCAGAGCCGCTGCACCAAAGTGCCTGATCAGTAATTAGCCCAAGGACTGAAGCCGCTCCAGTGTCGGTTGCGCGGTACTTAGAAATAGAGTGAGAGAGGTTTGGGTCTGAATCAGTGTGATTCCAACACGTCTCAGGGTAAGGCAAGGCAACAAAGCTCTCTTGTGAAACATTCAGGAGTCGAGAGTGTAGTCCCTCGCTTCGCTACGCATTAGCACGTTAGCGCTGTGGAGATGGTGATTTAAACTGAGCAACAAGGGAGCTCGCCAAGGCACACAGCTGCTTACACGCCCAACCTGCTCAGAAACAGCTTCACTGGTTGGAACCCTCAGGCAGTTTGTGTCTGGAGATTACACTCGTCTGCAGGTACCTGTGGAATGAGATGTTTATTTCTGTGAGGACAAGCACAGTCTCGCACCAAACTCGAACTCGCAACCTCAGACATGGGAGGCAGGCGTGGAGTGTAAATCCTATAGGTGCTAGTGTCTGTCGCTGGCACATCTCTTAAGGTGGCGGGGAGTAACGTTTACTCAAGGCACAGCGCTGTACCCAGTGGCTGCCATTACATCTGCTCCATATCATTTCAGGGGAGGTGGTTTTGATTTTTTTTTCTCTTCAGAATGTGAATTTATGCAAAACACATTTCAAATCTAACACAATGCTTTGAACTCAATCAATTTGAGTAAGGAACACCAATTAATATGTTAATGCGCTGTTTCCTCTTCAACCAAATCAGAGCAGATCAGAGTTGAGCTCAGTTTAATTTTTTCCAAAAAAGCTTTGCAATAGGAGGCAACCTCCCTTGCCTATCTAAACACCCATCTACTGTCTGACTGCATTTATTTCTTCTTTTTATTTTCTGTTTCTCATCTCTAGCTCAGTTTTGTTGCAAGCCAGTCCAGTCTTTTAAGCGGACATTATGTCAACCATTACATAAAGGAGATTCTCGTTATCATGGTCAGAAACAAACTTCATTTGTCTTGCATATCATGTGCTTGATATGAGTACTGGCAAAGGGAGACGCTGAAGAATGAGCAGCCTGAGCCTGAAGCACACACCATCTTCCATGCTGGGATTTGAAACCCACACACACACATAGACACACACACATAGACACACACACACACACACACACACACATAGACACACACACACACACACACACACACACACACACACACACACACACACACACATAGACACACACACACACACACATAGACACCGGCTCTCCTGAGATTGCACACTACCTACTAAATCATGAGGCTTATCTCGCAGTAGGGAAAGTATGGATGATTATGGATAATTTTCATAATTAAGTGAAAGAGGAGCTAAATATAAAGTGTCCTAAAGGTAGTATCCTTAATGTGAAGTGTCCTAAAGTTAGTGCCCCTAATGTGAAGTGTCCTTAAGGTTGTTTCCTTAATGCAAAGTGTCCTAAATGTGTGCTGGACTAGTAATGTGCATTCAGTTCTGGTTGTTAATAATCTCTGCAATAGGCGACATGTTAGTAAGGCCAATAACACTAGTAAGCATGGCTATCCTGTAGTTAGTGTCAAACCATTAATAATACTTAGACTCAGCTAGCTCAAACGCTTGAGTGCTACAGGGGTGTGTTTGCCTTGACTTTACCTCGATGTAACATATTGTTGCAAGCTAGCCCAGAAGAATGGAGGCAGACACAAATATCTCAGGTTGAAAGGCAAATCATCCCACACACTGCACATTCGTGGGAGGGACATTTATTAATATGACTCTCGTACCCCATACACTGCATGACCTGAGGACGCCAAAGAACCACGCACAGAGGGCAGGCAATGCAGACGATCTTATACTCCGCCTTTTGGCTAAGACAGTTTAAGTGGGCACATATAGGTGTTGTGGAGGCAGATTTTATCGACAAACCCTAAGTGTTATTAAAACATGCCCCAAGGATGAATCTCACTGTATGGATGACGCATTTACCTTTTTAAAAGTTATTCGGTCACACCCATCTCTCTTTTGTTTGGCTGACCCCTCTGTCCAATTAGGTCTAACCCTGGCATCTGACTTTCACTCAATCAGGGCGGGTTACCCGTGTGGCACCACGCCCATTTTCTAAGCATGGCCAAATGAACCTCCCCTGATGTCAAAATATAACAGCTCTTCTTGCAGTCCCTTTGAAATAAACCAATTTATATGTCATGAGTTAATCCTTGTCCATCATATACAAAAATATTCCTACACAGGCTAGATAACACAGAACGGCACACAGAGAGCAGTCAATGCAGACAGTCTAATACTACGACATGACTTAGACAGTTTCAGTGGGCACATACAGTAAATAGCACAGAGCCACACAGGTATTGAGCAACATACAACATACAAATATTTTCTGGCTACAAGTATCCTCCAGCTTCCCTAACCTTGGCCAAAATGTTTGTTTACTTCTGCAAAGGTAGAGGAGGTAGGGGTGTACAAACGCTGAAATAAACTGCTCCTAATGAGGAGTATGAGTGGGAGTATGAAAACATTTAGCTCCCTAGCCCACAGCTAGTCAGGCTTACATATAGCTATAAAGCCTAAAAAAAACAGCAACCATGTTCTCAGCAACACCGTCTGCAGTATTCATTCAGTTCAAGTCAATTGTATATAGCTACAATAACAATTTAAACTGTCTTTACAGAGCCCAGAGTTTGACCCCCTAGACTAGATCTGGGGCAAGGAAGATCTCCCTTTCAACAGGGAGAAATCATGAGCAGAAGCTCATCTCAGAGGGGGAACCCATCTGGTTTTGGCCGGCCAGGTACTGTAGCATCCTCATTATCATAGCTATTCGTATTCGTGTGGTTAGAAGGAAAGGTGTGCTCTCCCATGCCCACATCCATGGGTGAAGTGCCCTTGAGCAAGGCACCTAACCCCAATCACTGCTCCCCGGGCGCCGCCAAAGGTAGCTCACTGTTCCGGGTTAGTGTGCTTCACTGTGTGCTTCACTGTGTGTATCACTACCCTGGATGGGTAAAATGCAGAGATAGAATTCAGAGTGTGTGTGTGTGTCACTATCTCTGCCATAAACATAGTCACTGGTCACTAGGGCTCATTTCCATTTCCATAAGACAACACCATTACACCAATATAAATCTCCCAACCCCGAAGCTTCTTGACCCAACAGATGGCGTTATTTCCAAAGCACTTCGAATTCGACCAGCTGAGAGCAATGGAGAGAGTAACACTAAACACACACATCTAAAATCAATCGTGAACTGCGATAAAGTGCACTTCACCGATCAAGTATGTTATAATGACCGTCATATGCCACAAATGGATATTCCATTCACAGTGCTGAATGATGTGTTATTGAGTAGCTTATAGGAAGACATAGAAAACACGCAAAATTGTATTTTTTTTGATGCAATATTAATTTTAAGTGTCACTATGGCGAAAAATGTCTGACATGCCAGACTATATTGCTGGCATAAACAATTGTTCGGACTGGAGGCATTCATTTCATGACGGATGGCTACATACTTGGCCTAATTTTAATTAATGTAGCGTTCTTTAACTTACGCTGGCAACATCTGGAGAAAGTGACCTACCGTTGTGGTGGTTCCTCTATGTCATGCCACTAATTGGAATAAGAAATGCGAAATGTCATTCATGGTAACATGCAACCCAACAGTCGCAGCACTTAACGTGGCTTCCTCAGTACTGTGTGTAGTCATCCATACAAATTAGAGGTGGAAGCCACGCACGGCTTGACGTAGTAAGAGACCGGCTGCGGTGCCGCTCAGTCTCCACCACACGTACCGCGCTACGTGCCTGATGAGAGTTGCAACCGGCGCTGATGCATCCAGAGGCAGTGAGTGAGACACTAAGAAAGAGAGAGAGAGAGGGAGAGAGAGAGAGCTACGTCCTGGTAGCCAGAAAAGACAGACCTTTCCCCTCTTCCACCCCTTCGCTGGAGAAGCCGCTGAAAATCATCATTAAATCAGGTGCATGCGCATTCCTCTGGCTTGGCCGTCCTCGTCATCCTTTGCGTTGGCAGAGATAATTTGCGCTCGGTCTCCGGTCTCGGGATGCGGTGGCAACGTAGCTGTGCCCATACCAGCGCCTGAATCTGCCTCACGTAACTTCCAAGACTTGCTTCGTTAACCGGGTGGTTAGGCAAACAGACGACATACCGAGGGGCGGAGAGCGACGCTTCATGCACGACAGTTCATGGATTCTTCTTCAGACACACCGGGATTAAGCCATGACAGCTGTTAGAACCAGTGGGAAGCCATGTCCGTGATCGCAGTCAAGACACAATCAAGTCCACACGCCTGATACTCGGGGGGACCTCCGGGGTCACCGTCATCGCGCCTGAGCCGAGCGCGTCCCCTCCTCTGGCGGCTACATATTCGTGGAAACCCGTGTACAACACACTGCACATAGGCTAGTATGGTTTGGGCATCACACCTCTTTCTGTTTGCTCAGGTGAAGATGTCGGCGTGCCCTTATAGGGTTACAGATTAATACGGCTGCACTTTATTTATTCTTTCCGAGCGACGAGGTTGAAAGAACATCGTTTGACAATTAGTCACACCTTTTCTCTAGAAGAACTAATACATCAACGTCTGTCAGTGTGATCCATGTACGCCGGAGATCTTATTCTCCGAACCTCTCCGGTTCCCTGCAGGACTTTGAGCTGGATATGTTGACATTAACGTAAGCATGGATGGAATGATCAGTCTGTTGGGGCTCCTGTCGCTCGGTCTGGAAGGCATTTACTGCCAAGGAGTGTACGGTAAGTCGCAGAATATCCTAACAACACCCTCAACAAACTCAATAGTGACCTTGCAAAAAAAGACGATATCATTTGTATTCAGTGTTTCAAACGCGGGTGACCCGAGAAAACAAGCTGCATTAAAATGTTACAAGCGTCGTTAACCCAACGCGTTTCATACAATGGAGACAACCGTTGACTTCAGCGATCGGAGGGTAATCTTAAATGGTTCAAAAGAAGGAGAGTTCGGTACTGGTATATATTAATTACAGACTTTCCTGCAATGTTTTTTCGTTGTTTATTTTTTTTGCATCGAAAGGCATCGCTTTCAATCCATCAGCGAATGTCAAAAATGTGAATATATTTCTCCTGCCAGGTTAAACCTCAGACGTAACGTAACCAATTAATTCGAGCGGAAATGAACTAATACATCTGACACATTCAGGGTTTTGAATGACTGGGGGGTTCGGTTCTTCTCACCCGAGAACCTCTTTTGGTGGTGGTGCGAATACAGCGTGGTCCCTCCTGGCTTCGCCTCTCTCATCCCCTCTCCGCTCACACCACATGGTATGCAACTTGTGGCATTCTCCTTCTCTCTCTCTCTCTCGTTCTGTGCCTTGATTTTGTGAATATAAACCGTGTGGTGGCTTCACCAGTTTTTCCTGTGTATTACTAACCAGATAAGCCTTGCACACTAATGCAGATGACGATAGATGATGTCTTGCATGAGTGCCCCGCTACCAGACTCAGTGGCACAGACGACCCTGAAATGCATAATTAAACGATCACATACGAATGTGAGGTAGACCTACTCCTCAGCGCGTCGCTCTCTTCAGAAAACGCCACAAGCTTAGAGTCCTGGTGTCTCCTCAAATCATATTTGGCAGCAGTGCCTGTTGTGCTGACCCGTGTCTCTGATTAATGATTTGTATACATTTTGTCAAGGACTAGCGGGAGAAACCAATACAAGATCAATATCAGCGTCTTGTAGGCTGCAAGTGCAGGCACCATATCATTTTATTTGATTGTTTCGATGTCAGTACAGTTTTTACCGGCTTTATTTGATGCCTGCGAATGTGGGAGTGCAAGGAGAGTCTTGAAGGTCCTTTCCTGCGTGTATACTCTGTGGGAAGAGCGTGTTTCTGTGAGGCCAGGCCTGTGTGCTCAGGCTGGACTAGAGAGGCAGGATCAGGCGCTAGGGCAGTGGTTTATGATCATGTCGCTCTGATCACACATAACATGGGGTCGCCAGAGTTATTGGCTAAGGGTCAGCTGTCACACTAAACACTCGCCTCGCACAGATCTCTCATGGACACACAGCACACACACACACACACACACTCCCACACACAGATAAATGCACATTTTCTTACACACATACACACACACAAACACACTTAAATACACATGTTTTTACACACACACACATACACACACACACACACTCCCACACACACATAAATACATATTTTCTTACACACACACACACTAACACAAACACAAACACAAACACACACACACACTACATAAATGCCTACCATATTATGAAGAAGATTTGACTAGTCGGCTAGTGACCCTTGACATAAGACTGCAGATTGCATCTGTATTCATGTCCTTCTCTGTTGAGCAGCATGTCTAAACTCCAAATGTCCACATTTATATTGTCCTATTCAAAGCCCTCATATATCACGGATTCAGATGCATTTCATGCACCCTCAGAAGCCCACTCGTTCTCAGACCGGGCAGAAAGCATGCTCCCAGGAGGAGGAGAGTCTAAAGAGTTCAAAGAAACAACCTCATATGAATTCAAAGCAGTAGTGGCGGCTCCTTGCTTGACTTTGCGAGCGCCAGTGAATTAGCTTGCGCCGGTTCCTGTGTTTGCTTCCTGCGAGTCTGTTTGCAAAACATGACTCCCTCGGCTCAAAGGTCAGAGCTTGTGTGTGTGTGTGTGTGTGTGTGTGTGTGTGTGTGTGTGTGTGTGGGTGTGTGTGTGTGTGCGCTGATTGTGCGGATACACTCTGAACAAATGAAATGCTGCGATCTGAAGATCTAGCATATACATTTTATTTCTGCTGGTGATGCTGAAGGTCTGTAGAGATTCCCTTGAGTGTTCGCAGATCTTACATATTCATTTAGAAGCATGAATTAAACATTAAGATCGTCAGATTAAACACATGCTGAACAATAACCCACGTTTGCCGATTGTAGTCCTTGTCAGTGTGATTTCCATTTGACGTAGGCTGAGTGTCTGCTGTGGAGGGGTGCAGCGGCAGCAGCAGCAGCATCTGTCTGATCATCCAGATACGGGTTCAACATTGCTTAAAACAGCACATGGCAGCTTAGGGGCAGAGGCAGGGGCAGGGGCAGAGGCAGAGGCAGAGGCAGAGGCAGAGGCAGAGGCAGAGGCAGGTTTCCTGCATCCAGAGCCGGGCTGGAAGAGGAGAGTGTCTGGGACAAGGCTGGAGATGTAGAGGTGGAGACACACACACACACACACACACACACACACACACACACACACACACACACACACACACACACACACACTCACACACACACACACACACACACACACACACACACACACACACAAACCCCTGTGCGGAGATGGAGAGCTGGAGATGTAGAGGTGGAGATACACACACACAGACTTACACACTTACACACACACACACTTACACACGCACACACACACACACACACACACACACACAAATGGCTGTGCGTAGATGGAGAGCTGGAGGTGTAGAGGTGGAGATACACACACACACACACACACACACACACACACACAAACACACACACACACACACACACACACACACACACACAAACACACATGCACGGAGATGTAGAGCTAGAAATATAGAGGTAGAGATACACTCGCAGACTGGAGAGAGTGTCTGGGACAGGGCTGGAGATGGAGAGGTGGAGATACACACGCAAACACGCACACACTCACACACACACACACACACACACACACACACACACACACACACACACACACACACAGATACGCTGGGAGGAGGAACACTGAAGGGAAAGGCTTCCTCACTGTCACATTAGTCTTTCGCCCTGCAGGCTGATTGCGTGGGTGTGTGATGAGTGTATCTGTGTGTGTGTGTGTGTGTGTGTGTGTGTGTGTGTGTGTAGTGTGATTGCGTGGTTGTGTCTATTTTGAGAGTTGACAGTAGTGGAGGTTTGCTGAATGGTGCTTTAAGCCTGTTTCAGCGGTGTGTGTAAGCTAACACACATCTGGAGTGTGGCCCGAGTCTCTGGGCGCAGCACAGTGCGGTGCAGGACTGGGAGGTGTGTGTGTGTGTGTGTGTGTGTGTGTGTGTGTGTGTGTGTGTGTGTGTGTGTGTGTGTGTGTGTGTGTGTGTGTGTGTGTGTGTGTGTGTGTGTGTGTGTGTGTGTGTGTGTGTGTGTGTGTGTGTGTGTGTGTGTGTGTGTGTGTGTGTGTGTGTGTGTGTGTAGTGTGATGAGTGTGTGTGTGTTTTTGGCAGAAAGAAAGACTCTTTGATGAATGAGCTGCAAGCTCATAGTGTCAGTTACCAGATGCTCTTCTCCCAGTGTCATATATTAAAAAAAAGATTAACATTAACATATTCTCTTTTTACAAACTAGCTCATTTTACTCAACCTGATATATTTTTTATTGGCTGGATAGAGCTCTGACATTTTACCTTGTGTGTGTGTGTATACTATTTCCAGACATGATGTTATTGAACGCATCATATTGAGGCTAAACCTGGCAAGACTAGCTCTTGCTCCATTCTGGACCGGCAGTATACTCAATTATGTATAGAATCTGTAAATTAATAAAGTCGATATAAACACAGTGCTTCCCCCTCCTCATTACCACTAGAAACCACAACATTGGGTTAACAACACTTGTTTGTATAGAATCTGTAAATGAATAAAGTTAATATAAAAAGGGTGCTAGCCACTCCTCACTCACCCTCCCATCAGTTTCACTTCAGTGGGCAGGAAAAGCACATTCTGACCTTGTCAGCACATACAGGAAGGCTATTACATTACTGCGACTTACCCAGAGGGTAGACCAGAGGGCATCCACTCAATGGACTACACAGTAGCTGCCTGTTGACATTGTAGCTGCAGCAGAGACACGATCCTGTACAGATTGCCAGTGCTGCTCTCCTCTCCTATGCCCTGTGCTAGAAAGATGTAGGGTACATCACGGCAAGAAAGATGTAGGGTACATCACAGCTAGAAAGATGTAGGGTACATCACAGCTAGAAAGATGTAGGGTACATCACAGCTAGAAAGATGTAGGGTACATCACAGCTAGAAAGATGTAGGGTACATCACAGCTAGAAAGATGTAGGGTACATCACAGCTAGAAAGATGTAGGGTACATCACAGCTAGAAAGATGTAGGGTACATCACAGCTAGAAAGATGTAGGGTACATCACAGCTAGAAAGATGTAGGGTACATCACAGCTAGAAAGATGTTGTGTAGGGTACATCACGGCTAGAAAGATGTTGTGTAGGGTACATCAAGGCTAGAAAGATGTTGTGTAGGGTACATCAAGGCTAGAAAGATGTTGTGTAGGGTACATCAAGGCTAGAAAGATGTTGTGTAGGGTACATCACGGCTAGAAAGATGTAGGGTACATCACAGCTAGAAAGATGTTGGGTACATCACAGCTAGAAAGATGTAGGGTACATCACGGCTAGAAAGATGTAGGGTACATCACAGCTAGAAAGATGTTGGGTACATCACAGCTAGAAAGATGTTGGGTACATCACGGTCAGGCTTGTGCTGCGAGTCTGGCAACCTTGACAGATGTTCTAACATGCCAATACTTGGCCAATGGTAACAGAAGAGCTTAAAAAATAAACAATGCAAAGATGACTTGCAAAGAAAAGCTGTCAACAGCCATCAATGCATCTGAACAAGGGAACTATTTTGAGTTGGGTTTATATATGTACTGCTCTAAATCACAAAATGACCATGATATGCCATCTGCGATTAAGGAAATGTAGTAAATAAAAAAAAAATTCTGAACAACAGTATAATAGTCAGCGGGCTGACTATGTTCTCTGTAGAAATTACCATTCCGGGGCGGAACGTCAGTTTGCAGTGTGTTGCAGCCATGAAATCAAACACATGAACTGGAGCAGCAGAGATGCCGTTAGATTCCACCGGAGTTAAAAAGCCTTGGCATCCTTCTGAAAAGCTGCGTGACCAGAGACATAATCAGAGAAAAGATGGGCCAGAGACAAAACGATGGTAAATATTGGAGATGCATTTGATAGATGGAGGCGAACTAGAGCCCAGGAGGAACTTGAGATGGATTCTGAGTTGGTTAATTTTCTCCGGAACAGGTAAGCATTGAACAACTTAACTCATTTATCATGGCTACTAGTAGGGATGGACAATCGAGTCCTCACATTCATACTCTGTGTTACGTTTGCAGCTGGGTTGGCAAGGCAGCAAATATTAGAGACCAGAGGTGGGTAGCAAAAGCTGTGCTTAGTTCAAGTGTTTGTACTTTAAAATAATAATGACTCAAGTAGAAGTAAAAGTACCCGTTAAAATAATTACTTGAGTAAGAGTAAAAATGTCTCTCATAAAATGAGTACTCATGAAGCGAGTAACTTCATATGACGATACTCTCACCTATTTGGTTTATGTATTATATACAAATGTGGGCTTATGGCCAAAATATAATCAAAACAAACAGTTGTCAAAGTCATTTGACATTTCCCTGGAACAAATCATTGAACTAAAAAAGCGAAAATATTGAAAAGCAATGAATATGCGCATCTGACAGCTTCACGATTGGGGTGGTAGGCTTTACAGCTGTTTGCTTTCACCAAGTTTTGCCGGATATGACATCACACCGACAATGAAGGTTTCCGTGAATGAATGTTCCAGTCAGTGAACGAGATGAAGAGCAATGTTCTATGTCTGAGAATGTCTGCAAGGTTTCAGTGAATGAATGTTCCAGGCAGTGAGCGAGATAGGGCGATGTTCAATGTCTGAGAATGTCTTCAGGTTTCAGTGAATGAATGTTCCAGGCAGTGAGCGAGATAGGGCGATGTTCAATGTCTGAGAATGTCTTCAGGTTTCAGTGAATGAATGTTCCAGGCAGAACGAGATATGGAGCGATGTTCCAGGGAATGTCTGCAGGTTTCAGTGAATGACTGTTCCAGGCAGAACGAGATGAGAAGCCATGTTCCAGAGAATGTCTGCAGGTTGAATGTTCCAGCCAGAACGAGATGAGAAGCCATGTTCCAGAGAATGTCTGCAGGTTGAATGTTCCAGGCAGAACGAGATGAGAAGCCATGTTCCAGAGAATGTCTGCAGGTTGAATGTTCCAGCCAGAACGAGATGAGAAGCCATGTTCCAGAGAATGTCTGCAGGTTGAATGTTCCAGCCAGAACGAGATGAGAAGCCATGTTCCAGGGAATGTCTGCAGGCATCCAGCCTTCAGCCAGCCCTACTGTAGATGAATTTGGATTGTCACTTAAAGCTTTGCTATTCCTATTTGCTTCGGGGAGCCGCCATCTTCGTGACACTTGTAAGGCTTCAGCACGCACACACACACACACACACACACACACACACACACACACACACACACACACACACACACACACACACACACACACACACACACACACACACACACAGCTTCGGCACGTGTAATTACTGTTTCATCAGCTTTTTCTTGGCACCCAGACAAGGGAAAGAGATAGAGAGAGAAAAAGAATGATGAAAAACTCTAGCACTAATATGACAGGATACGTGTCTGAGGGCTCCAAACCAATTATGACAGTGGCATACTGTCTGGCAGCCCAGCTCAGCACACACACACACACACACACACACACACACACACAGACACACACACACACACACACACACACACACACACGCACGCACGCACGCACATGCACAAGCACACACATAGACACACACACACACACACACACACACACACACACACACACACACACACACACACACACACACACACACACACACACACGCACATGCACAAGCACACACATAGACACACACACACACACACACACACATAGCACTCACACACACACACACAAACAGACACACACACATAGCACACACGATAGCTTAAATGAAAGCAAACCAATCTACATGATAGCTAGTGAGGACCATCATCATGCTCATTTTGCCTGGCTTTCCTGGCAGTCGTCCCAAAGGCCCTTATGCTGTAAGTCTACCATCATTATCACACTCACGCTAGACACTCCTCTAAGTCTCCCATTCCTATCACACTCACGCTAGACACTCCTCTTAGTCTCCCAATACGCTCACACTCACGCTAGACACTCCTCTAAGTCTCCCATCCCTATCACACTCACGCTAGACACTCCTCTAAGTCTCCCATTCCTATCACACTCACGCTAGACACTCCTCTAAGTCTCCCATCTTTATCACACTCACGCTAGACACTCCTCTAAGTCTCCCATCCCTATCACACTCACGCTAGACACTCCTCTAAGTCTCCCATCCCTATCACACTCACGCTAGACACTCCTCTAAGTCTCCCATCCCTATCACACTCACGCTAGACACTCCTCTAAGTCTCCCATCCCTATCACACTCACGCTAGACACTCCTCTAAGTCTCCCATCCCTATCACACTCACGCTAGACACTCCTCTAAGTCTCCCATCCCTATCACACTCACGCTAGACACTCCTCTAAGTCTCCCATCTCTATCACACTCACGCTAGACACTCCTCTAAGTCTCCCATCTCTATCACACTCACGCTAGACACTCCTCTAAGTCTCTCATTCCTATCACACTCACGCTAGACACTCCTCTAAGTCTCCCATTCCTGTCACACTCACGCTAGACACTCCTCTAAGTCTCCCATCCCTATCACACTCACGCTAGACACTCCTCTAAGTCTCCCATCCCTATCACACTCACGCTAGACACTCCTCTAAGTCTCTCATTCCTGTCACACTCACGCTAGACACTCCTCTAAGTCTCCCATCCCTATCACACTCACGCTAGACACTCCTCTAAGTCTCCCATTCCTGTCACACTCACGCTAGACACTCCTCTAAGTCTCTCATTCCTATCACACTCACGCTAGACCCTCCTCTAAGTCTCCCAATACGCTCACACTCACGCTAGACACTCCTCTAAGTCTCTCATTCCTGTCACACTCACGCTAGACACTCCTCTAAGTCTCCCATCCCTATCACACTCACGCTAGACACTCCTCTAAGTCTCTCATTCCTGTCACACTCACGCTAGACACTCCTCTAAGTCTCCCATCCCTATCACACTCACGCTAGACACTCCTCTAAGTCTCCCATCCCTATCACACTCACGCTAGACACTCCTCTAAGTCTCCCATTCCTATCACACTCACGCTAGACACTCCTCTAAGTCTCCCATTCCTATCACACTAACGCTAGACACTCCTCTAAGTCTCCCATTCCTGTCACACTCACGCTAGACACTCCTCTAAGTCTCCCATTCCTGTCACACTCACGCTAGACACTCCTCTAAGTCTCTCATTCCTATCACACTCACGCTAGACACTCCTCTAAGTCTCCCATTCCTATCACACTCACGCTAGACACTCCTCTAAGTCTCCCATCTTTATCACACTCACGCTAGACACTCCTCTTAGTCTCCCAATACGCTCACACTCACGCTAGACACTCCTCTAAGTCTCCCATTCCTGTCACACTCACGCTAGACACTCCTGGAAGTCACCCATCCCTATCACACTCACGCTAGACACTCCTCTTAGTCTCCCATTCCTATCACACTCACGCTAGACACTCCTGGAAGGCTCCCATCTCTATCACACTCATGCCAGGCACTTGTTTAAGTCTCCCATCTCTATAATGTTCCAATAGACACTCCTGAAAGTCTACCATCTTTATCTCTTTTAGTGTAGGTGTTTGGCACTGAACATGATTGAACTAAGGGTGTGTTAGTGTGTGTGTGTGTGTGTGTGTGTTTGTGTGTGTGTGTGTGTGTGTGTGTCCTAATGCAACCTTGTCATTTGAATTTAAACTAAATATTAATGATACACATCATGGTTGACACTTTGGAAATCATTAACGGGGGTTAACTTTAAGTGTGATTATCAAATGACTGCAACTGGTCAAATAGACTCTATGGTACTGAGCTAAGCAGCTGGAGGAGCACTGACGGCCTTCAAATACAGGCCTAAAATGTCTGTCTCCTTGGGCACAGCTGGTCCTGTTCAGACCTCTATTTAACAGGTGTGAGGTTGGTACAGTCAGCCACCGAATGTGGCCTAATTAATGGACGAGCCTTTGGCAATATGTTGTTGTCATAGTCCTGTGCTTGTTTGTTTATTTATTTGGTTGTTTTGTTTTGCTTTGCTAATGCAGGCACTCACTCTGTCACTCCGGCCCCGACGGCTCCGGCCGCTGTCGAGACCACGTCTGTTGTCATGGCGATGCCATCCGCGGCATTGGCCTGCCTCCACCTCGGCTCCCTTTAACTTTCTCTTCACGACCTCTTGCTGCGTCGGTGGCGTAGCAGTCGCTGAGAGAAATGCAAAGTGATTGCAGGCTGAGAGCTGCCTGAGTGTTGCTGGCGTGAAGGCCCAGGAGGCACTGAGGGGTGTGGGGGGGGGGGGATGGGGGTAGTAGAGGGGTGGTGAAATTAGCGCTGTTTCATTTCCACGGCAACGTAAGAGTGGCTCCTCAGCAGCGGGGTGAGCTGTGGTTAAAGAGCGCTGACACACCAGGAGCTGCAACTGAAGTGGGCTGTCATCAACACACACACACACACACACACACACACACACACACACACACACACTCATGGCTTCAAAAGTCAACAGTAAACAGCCCACACAGCGGGAGGGGGGGGGGGGGGAGCTAACACATGCCTCCCCTCTTCTCTCTTTCTCTCACTCTCTTTTCATCCCTCCTTCTCTCTCATCTCCTGCCCCCCTTCAGCCATCACCCCCCCCCCCCTTCTCTCTGTCTCTCTCCCTCTCTCTCTCTCTCCCTTTCCCTCCATCTCTGTTTCATCTCTCGCTCCGGTATGTAGGGCACACAACATGATGAGACACAAATTAGCATGAGTTGTGTTCCCTCTTCTGTTTTTTTTCCCCCCCACCACTTCTGGAAGATTCTCAGATCAAATGGTCACACCGTAAGCAGGTTGGTCACGGCCGCTTTGAGTGGAGGCGTCGCCGGAGAGATGCGTGACAGCAGGATTTATGTAGGTTACTCTCCTGCGCCGCGTTCTTAAAGACCTTTTAAAATCCTCTCCTTCAGCAGCGCGGCAATGCACAGCGCCGCTGGACTTCGTAATTACCGTAGAAAAGGACAATCAACACTCCCCACAGCACCAGCCTCAGTCTCAGTCTCAGTCTCAG
>NC_137914.1:4005027-4012527 GCF_963457725.1 Sprattus sprattus
AAAGGGACCATATCTAGGTAATGCTGTCCAAACTGAAAAGGTCATTGAATACAAATAGAATTTGAAACAGGGGAGTTTTTTGAAGGGAATATTTCTGTGCATCCTTTTTTCTAGATGTATTCTCTACATTTGTTCAGGATCTGGGCCTCGTTTCCCGATAGCGACGTATCTTAACGGCCTACGTGGATTTTGGCGACATCGTAGACTCATCATAGCCGTAAGTGCGGCGTCGGGAAACCGCTCTGCAAGGATCCCTCTTACGACCGATTTCAAAGTCCTTTTTAGCGTTCGGGAAACTAGGCCCAGAGCAGTTTTAAGAGAAATAAAACAGAACAGAGAAACTGTGAAGGTACGTGTTGTAAATCAAGAGGAAGCAACACGTCTTTGCGACTGTCATTAGTGCCTTCTGTTCACAGATTCTCTTATTACTGTATTATGTTATGCTAAGATGTGCCAGTGTGATGGCTGACCGCAGTGGGGTGAGAAAACTATGTGTGTGTGTGTGTGTGTGTGTGTGTGTGTGAATGTGTGTGTGTGTGTGTGTGTGTGTGTGTGTGTGTGTGTCTGGAGAGCTATGCTTCCTTCTTGTTATGCAACAAAAGGAGAAAATGAGAGGTTGCTTCTACTTGAATAGATCTCTCTTATTCTCTCTCTCTCTCACTCTCTCATCCTTTCTCTCACTCTTTCTCTTTCTCTCTCTTTCTTTCTCTGTAAAGATCTATCAGCAAAGGCACTACATTTACAAAATCAGAAAACATACTGCAGTTATAAAACCCAAACAATTTAATTAGTAGTGCAGCTGGTCATTAGAAGCATTATGAAGCATTTATTGTCATTGTCTTAATAAACAGTGAATAAACACACTTTGTAAATTTGATCATTGGCTATATAGCTGCTATGGCATTAGAAGCTTTATTAAGCATTAATACGTTTTACCTGAGATTGCCATTAATAAACAGAAAATAAACACAGGTTGAAAATGTGGACACTGGCTGTATAGCTGTAAGTCAATACTAAGCTTTATAAGCATTTATAAGGTATATATAGCTGTCATGGGCATTTACTTACAGTGAGTATAGTGAACTGAAAAGAAGAAAAGAGTTATTGATACAATACTGAACTATTAATCGTCTGTGTTTCTGTGTGTGTGTGTGTGTGTGTGTGTGTGTGTGTGTGTGTGTGTGTGTGTGTGTGTGTGTGTGTGTGTGTGTGAGTGTGTGTGTGTGTGTCGTAGAGTAACTCTTTAAAAACTAACGCTCCGCTGGCATTCATTTTTTTATAAGAAGAGTACTCAGGTTTACATCGTTTTTGTGTGTTTGTAGTAGAACTCTCTTTTTCCCTCCATTTCTCTCTCTCTCTCTCTCTCTCTTGCTCTCTATCTCTCTCTCTCGCTCTCTCTTTCTCTGTCGTTTCCCTCTGTCAATCCCCCTCCCAAGTCTCCAGTGCAGTGCAGGGTCAGTCCTCCTGCTCAATTTCATGGCGTTGTGCGCTTCTGGATGCTCGAGCGAACATATTGATACGCCTCGCGTCAGCACGGCCACAGGGGAAAATGCATTTCAATCACCACCTTTTGTATCACTTGGTGCGGGTTGCCACAGCCTATTCCATATGTAATACATTTGCAGAGAAGAAATAGCTTTGAGAGTGTGTCAGTCCCATTGGTGTGAACTTTAAGAGATGAAGGCAAAAAAAAAACCAACACATTCCATTTTTGTGTGGAATTGTATTTTTCTTTTTTTTTCCATGTGTGTGCAAGTGTGCATCCAGAGGCCACTCAGACACCTGTGAACTCCCACCGCCTTTTCTCAAGCCAAGCAGATGAAGCCGATACGCTGAAAGAAGAAGAGTGCCCATGTTAAATTCACATGCATGAAGCTTCTTTCGTGTTTACATGTTCTAACATGTTATATATATATATATATATATATATATATATATATATATATATATATATATATATATATAAATATAATATAAATGTATAAATATGAATACACATTTACACTGGCTAAATTAAATGAGGAAGTCGATAAGGAACGTGCACATTTAGAAATGACTGATCTTCTGCCATTTATGCTACACTTGGACAGAAATGACTCATGACGTCTGCGATAAAAAAAAGTCCTGTGTGCCTGCAGGCCAGTGTGCTGTCCAGTGCTCACAAAGCCAAGTTTAGATGTTGACACCTGCAGGCCAGTGTGCTGTCCAGTGCTCACAAAGCCAAGTTTAGATGTTGACATCTGCAGGCCAGTGTGCTGTCCAGTGCTTTACATGTTTACATCTGCAGACCACTGTGCCGACCACAGCTCAGAAAGTCAACTTTAGGTGTTGACACCTACAGCAGCAGCCTTCCGTAGACTCTATAGAATCCTCTGTAGACTCTATTGAACCCTCTGTAGACTCTAAAGAACCCTCCGGAGACTCAATAGAACCCTCCGTAGAAGACATCCGTAGACTCTATGGAACCCTCTGTAGAACCCTCTGTAGACTCTTTAGAACCCTTCGTCGACTTGATGCTTTTTTCCATCTTATTTCTTCTGCTTTTGCTTAACTCTGTCCCCAGAATCGGCCCTATTTGTCCTTGGGTCTAGCTTAGGTTTTGTATCGTTTTTATTATTCTTTTTATGGACACCTTTTCCAAATGATTGTCCTCTGGATGGACACAAATCGCACTTGCTTGTCATCTTTACCCCACTGTACAAAAGCACGGGCGCTAGATCTTCTCTGAAGACATTCAACGTGTTTACTGGAACATAAAGCACTGTGTGCAAAGCTCTATGCAGAGGCCTGGTTGTTAGGTTCTTAACTACGTCTGCATCTCTCTGTAATCTAAAGCGGGCATAGGTCTGCAGACTTTTACTGCAGGCATAAAGCTCTTCTGAATTAATTATGTCCCTAATTGGGTTGTATTCTCCCCGTTCGGTTAAAAATATCTCTTATGTGGAAGCGTTTTTGCAGGAACAGCGTGTTCTCCGAGGATTGCTTCCTCCTAAACAAACACAAACAGAAACATTTAGATTAAAAGGAACATAATTTGCCCTGTTTTGGCGACGTTGTCCTGAAGCATTTATAGAGCTGAGAGCTTATTTATGGTCGTCAACAAAGCACACACACACACACGCACACGCACACAAACACACACACACACACACACACACACACATTAAGTGTGTCTGAGCCACTGCTGGGAATCTTACGCCTCTAGATGCCACACACACACTGAAGGGACCGAGTGTTTCACTGAATAATTCATCAGTCTGTTCTCTTAACTCTGCACTCTGTCCACTTGTGTTCACGCGTTTGTCAGTCATATTTCAGTAATACTGTAAAACCCTCGTCGGTGGTGAAACATAGAAAGTCATTAACAAAATGTGTCATTAGGTCATTTATAGCATGAGTGGCGTGACCCAGGTTAATGTGGTTCAGGTGGTTAAGTGCAGTTCTTCAAAATAATGCCAAATTGTAGACGTATGCGTACACTAATATAGATCATTTTACACTATTTCTGCTCTTGGTCAGTGATATACTGTAAACCATATGAACAAAGAACATTAGCATAGCCCGGCTCTGGCAGCTTCCCATGGCAGGGCAATGTAGGTTATGTGATGCACGTACTGTATATCATGCTTATGGCCATTACGACAGCTTTAAGCATAATATTGAAACAAGCAACAAACCAGATGTTTTCATTGGCCTACTTCTCAAGTCATAAATAATTCATGCTGCAGTAAATCATATAGTGGTACGGAAAATGATGCTGTTGTACCATGAAAGTGCCTCCGTGAATGTTGAGATAGCCCCTAATTATGTGTGTGTGTGAGCCTGTGATGATGTCCATGTTTAACTTGGTGTCTAGTGTAGCATTTTAGAGTGCACATGTGTCTTGTAGCTTGTGTTAATGTAAACGCTGTAAAGTTAGCGCTGTAATGTTAGCACTGTAATGCTAGCGCTGTAAAGTTAGCACTGTAAGGTTAGCGCTGTAAGGTTAGCGCTGTAAGGTTAGCGCTGTTTCTTTTGTGTCATACTGATACTCACTAAACCATGAGACAAAAAACAAAATAATAACCTAAAACCCAATAGGGAACCGGAAGGATCTTCACAGCCCTAGAGGACCCAGAGTGACATGTCATATCATAAGAGCTGAAAGTCCACTCCTGACCTCTAGGGGGTCTACAGGCCACTGTGTGAGAGCTGTATTACAGTAACAGAGCGTCAACAGTGTGAAGGTCAGGGCCTTACATCTGAAATCCATTCAGCTGAGGTGTTAGTCAGTTTGGGATTCAGACGTGTCACCCATCTCCTGGCGCAGACGTCATTTTCATTACATTGGCTATTCGCAAAAAAAAAAAAAGAACAGAAGACTTCCAGAATGGGGGTCACTGTCGCGCAACCAGTAGCCCCGACCACATTCGGGCTTGACGCCCATGGAGGACACAGGTTCGATTCCGGACTGATGACATTTCTCCTGTCAACTCCCCACATCTTCTCCCTCTCATTTCCTGTCCCACTCTTCACTTCAACTACCGATTAAAGGCCAAAAAAGCCCCCCCCCCCCCAAAAAAAAAAAAAAAAGCAGACCTCCAGAATGTTCTGAAAGACTCAGAATGTTCTGAAAGACTCTAGTAGCGTAGAATGCACCAGATAACCATCTTGCCTCAGCCCCTCTCCATGCAGACAGCCTAGTCTATTGCTCTTATTGTGCTGGTAAATGTCCTTGAGTAATTGCGGTGGATTTGTGAGAATATAATTTAATCAATGGGTGTAATCATTCAATCACTCATTCATTCCGTTCTCACAGCTCTTCGATGCCTTGGTGTCGTAGGCGAGTATGGCACAGAAGCGCTCAAAACACAGAATGAATAAGTCGATTTCTTTCCGCCGTCTCGTCTCAATCAAGACGCTTGTTATATCTTACCACGGCGCGGTGTGCTTTTAGCATGCTAATGCTAATGTTAATATGTCTTCTCACCATCACCTCCATGTACTCCCATATCTCAGTCCCTCACAAATACTGTACACACTGACGCACGCAATCAGCACACAGACACAGGCACACACACCCACACACACACGTTCACACACACGCACACTGACACACACAGACACAAACATATGCACACACACACATGCAAGCACACACAGTCAACACATAGACACATGCATGCACACCCACATACACACTGACACATACAATCAGATCACAGACATATGCACACACACACACACACACACACACACACACACTCACACACACAATCAACACTCAGACACATGCACACACACTGACACACAATCAAAACACACACACACATGTTTTGATAAATAGTCACTTCTAAGGTTTTAATTGAGGGGGTGGGCAGGGAAGGTATGATTTAGGAATCGTCAGGGCAACGTGTCTGGTCTGCGCTGGCTCTTTATCACCGTGGCAACTTCCCTCCTCTTCTTCTCCTTCCTCCTAGCCCTTTCTGCGTATGATTTCCTGGGTTTCATAAATAAGAGCATGGGGTCTCTCTCCTCCTCTTCCTCCTCCTCCTCCTCCTCCTGTGATTCTGTTCTATTCATCTTCCCTATCTGACACATGCGACTCAACTCTCCCCTCCTTTTTTCTCCACTTGCTTTTCATCAGCCTCTCCTCCTCCCCCTGGCTCTCTCCCTTTCCCTCTCCCCACACGATCTCTCCCTCTCCCCCCCTCTCTCTTTCTCTCTCTCTCTCTCTCCCTATCTCCTCTTCTCTCCTATCTCTCCCTCTCTCTCCTCTCCCCACTCTGCGAAACGAGAGGGAGAGAGGACTCTCTCCTCTCTCTCCCTATCTCTCCTCTCCCTTTCTCTCTCTCCCTCTCCCTATCTCTCCCTCTCCCCCCCTCTCTCTTCTCTCTCTCTCTCCCTATCTCTCCCTCTCCCCCCTCTCTCTTTCTCTCTCTCTCTCTCTCCCTATCTCTCCCTCTCCCTGTCTCTCTCTCTCTCTCCCTATCTCTCCCTCTCCCATATCTATCTCTCCCTCTCCCCCTCTCTCTCTCTTTCTCTCTCTCTCTCTCCCTATCTCTCCCTCTCCCTGTCTCTCTCTCCCTCTCCCCCCTCTCTCTTTCTCTCTCTCTCTCCCTATCTCTCCCTCTCCCCCCCTCTCTCTTTCTCTCTCTCTCTCTCCCTATCTCTCCCTCTCCCTGTCTCTCTCTCCCTCTCCCTATCTCTCCCTCTCCCATATCTATCTCTCCCTTTCCCTGTCGTTCTCTCTCCCTCTCCCCACACTATCTCTCCCTGTCTCCCCCCTCTCTCTTTCTCTCTCCCTCTCCCTATCTCTCCCTCTCCCTGTCTCTCTCTCCTTCTCCCTATCTCTCCCTCTCCCCACACTATCTCTCCCTGTCTCCCCCCTCTCTCTTTCTCTCTCTCTCTCTCCCTATCTCTCCCTCTCCCTGTCTCTCTCTCCCTCTCCCTATCTCTCCCTCTCCCCACACTATCTCTCCCTGTCTCCCCCCTCTCTCTTTCTCTCTCTCTCTCTCCCTATCTCTCCCTCTCCCTGTCTCTCTCTCCCTCTCCCTATCTCTCCCTCTCCCCACACTATCTCTCCCTGTCTCCCCCTCTCTCTTTCTCTCTCTCTCTCCCTATCTCTCCCTCTCCCTGTCTCTCTCTCTCTCTCCCTATCTCTCCATCTCCCCACACTATCTCTCCCTCTCCCCCCCCTCTCTTTCTCTCTCTCTCTCTCCCTATCTCTCCCTCTCCCTGTCTCTCTCTCCCTCTCCCTGTCTCTCTCTCTCTCTCCCTATCTCTCCCTTTCCCTGTCGTTCTCTCTCTCTCTCCCCACTCTCTCTCTCTCTCTATTCCTGTCTCTCTCTCCATATCTCCCTCTCCCCACTCTATCTCTCCCTGTGTGTGTGTGTGTGTGTGTGAGTAATGGTTTTCCATCTTTGTGGTGTGTTGTGAGGCACCTGGGGTGAGAGTCGTTTGCGGAGCGTGAGGTATGGGAAAGGAGTGTGAGTGTGTGTGTGTGGGTGATTGTGAGTAGGAGTGTGAGTGTGTGTGTGTGGGTGATTGTGAGTAGGAGTGTGAGTGTGTGTGTGTGTGTGTGGGTGGGTGATTGTGAGTAGGAGTGTGAGTGTGTGTGTGTGGGTGATTTTGAGTATGAGTGTGAGTGTGACGTATGGAGCAGGAGTATGAGTGTGAGTGTAAGTGGGAACCCTCTGAATGACTGTGATAGGATGGCGGCCTTCGGTTGATTTACACGTGTACCGGATTCATTTCCCAGCAGCTTCAACCCGCAGTGGAAACACTTCACAAATCACACACTTTAGCATGACTGAGGTAATTATTATGGTCTGCTTCAGGGGGTTACTAATACCAGCACCGCGTTATATGAAAATGCATGTTCATAATATTACTCTCTAATTTCTCTGTGAGGCAGTGTGAGTGCCTAGTGTGAGTGCCTTTCGTTAGAGTGAGGATTGATGGATGTATTAGGCTTGGTCTATAACTCGACATTACTATGCATCCATCTAACTTTCTTTA
>NC_137914.1:4017527-4025027 GCF_963457725.1 Sprattus sprattus
ATTTATAAATATATTTAATTTTGCAATTAGGCTATATAGGCTGTCAAAAAGGTGTTGTATCGCTATGGCAGGGTTACATGAAGTAAATATGAATGTAATAGACTACTTTGTGCTACTGAATAATGCAGCTGAGATAATAAAGTCTTTGGAAGATGTTTTGTGTCATGTCTATAGGTTATGTCTGTAAATGTGAAATGGTTAGTGGTAGGCCTACATCTCATGGCATTTCAATATATTTCTAGTTTAGTGAGCTACACTTTAGATATTTTCTGAGAGTCTTCGAGTTTAGCTGCCCCCTCCTTATATGGATAAAACATATAACAAGCCAGACATCACTGTTGAGAGAGAACTGCATTAAGTCTAACATATAGGCCTATCTTACAATAAACTTTAAGTAAAGCTGGCTATGTAACCGCATTCATTCCAATATTGTTGCAGAGATGTTTCCTTTTACCAAGATAACAATTTCAACAATTCACTTAGCTCAGTAAGTCAGTATAACGAAACTCTGGAACTATTAGGCTATGACCAAATGTAACACACTAGACCCTTTCACAATAAACAAGCAAACAAACAAACAAAAACAGAACAACAAAGATACCCTCATATGTCTAAACGTCAGTGGAGCCAAAATATAATGGTTGAGCTTGGTTGCTTGCTAAAATATATTGGAAGAAGGCCCCACTACACTGATTGAGTAGATGTAAATACATGTTAATTCATTGGCACTTGTTCTCTCTGTCACAGAGCAAGCACACTCTCGCAGTTCGTTCACGAAACGCATTCTAGTTTATTCCGTACGTTTTTCTTGCAGCTAACTACTCCTCGCCCGATTGAGCTAGAGACGCCATTCAAACACCAAAACGTCCGGCCCGATCCGGTGCAAGCTGCTATGACTTTTCGTGGCGGTACAACTTGCCATCCCTTTTTTATTCCTCTTTTTCATCCCCTTTTCCTCTCATTGACTAACATGGTGGAAGGTTGAGCCATTGTGACGTCACACACTCTGAGATAGGAGAAGCTCTCTTAAATGCCATATCAATCATGCTAATCGAAAACCACCATCAAGGTTTATACCTCTTAAATGCCATAAAAATCATGTAAATCGAAAACCACCATTAAGCTTTATATCATGATACAGTAGTAGGTATAGCTAGCGAGTTGTTTACGTTCACAACCCTCAGACAGTTAAAAAGGCCCGACAACAGTCACCAAAGAAAACCTAGATATACTATTGATACTATCGTGAATAGAGTGATGATAGCTAGCGAGCTATTTAGCCTTCACCCAGGCTCAGGTTTATTTTGCTAGGTATCTCCGATATCGACGCAGAGACACAGTGTGAAAAAGGATGGAAAACTTAACGAGGAAAAGTGGTTCGGGAACTACGTATGCAGTAGCTGGCTGTACCAACTCAAGAAAACACCTGAACGAGTGGTTAGATAGAGAGTGCAAAATATTAAAACGAATGTAGTGGCAACAGTTTCAGGTACAGTTTATACACCCGCTCTAACAGTGTTAACCAGTATGTAAGTAACGTGGGTTTTATTAAGGCATAGCGTGTGTAATGTGTAGCTATTTCATTCCGTTTGTTAACCTTTCCGGCTGTCTGTATACCAGCAGCAGAGCGGAGCATTTCACTCCCCTGTCATCTCGGAATGAAATAGCTACACAATACGCTATGCTTTAATAAAACTCACGTTTTACGAGACACCAACAGAGGCACAATCGACAAGTCTTACCATTGAAGATCTTTGACGTTCGGTCTGAAACTACAACCAGCCATCCAGGTTAATCCAAGTTATTGTGGAGAACGACAGTTGCATCAATCATTTCATTAAAATTTCACACTTATTACATTGGACATATCCACCAGCCTAATTAGAATCTGCATTGTCTACTGACCAGAAATATCTCCATACAGTAGATTTCCCTTCGTTTAGTATCATTTTAAACTTTCCAGATGACTGTATTGCTCGTCAAGTGATACGTGTCCAGAAACAAGGCCCTTTGTCTGGATAGCCATAGCTAGCATAACTGCCATTGAAATCCAATGGTAATGCTACCTAGCTAGGTATGCTAATTGTCGGTATCCATCGTTAACTCGTTAATCGTTAACCATCATGTCACTGGCTTTAATTTAAGAATGGCATGTTAGTAGTACATTTAGTAGTACATATAATATCAGTACACTTGATTCATTACTGCTGATGTGTTACTTATATATGTTACTTATTAGCAGCTAGCTACCTAGCTAGCCACTATGAGTTCCAATGTGTTTTCAGTAAGTGTTAGCGGCAAGCTAAGCTAGCTGCTGTAATAGTTGAGTTGAGCTTCAGTTAAGACGCTGCGTACCGTACTTCATCATCACATTCGATTATTTATTACAAACAAATTCGAATTCAGCTGTAGGCATGAGATCTGTATCTTGGAGACTAATTGCATCCACAATTTAAGTACTGCAAGCTAGACTACTACAGTTGACACAACACAGGAGGTCCCTGGGCCTGAGAAGGGAAGGTAAGGTAAGGAGTTTAATGTGGCTATAATATGGAATTTTAAATGTGCCTAAAACTAGACTAAATTGTAATGAGTTTTCGAAAACTAGACTGAAACTAAGAAGGATAACTATGACTAAATGTGACTAAAACTTATATGCATTTTTGTCTTTAGACTGAATCTAAAAATAGCTGCCAAAATGAACACTGAGATAGGGGACCCCTTAATCTGCAATTCATGGTTGCTAACTCTAATCAGATGTACTACCTAGGCTTATAAGAGAAGACAAACTTTTTATGCCAACGAACACCAATAACTAGAACTAATTTGACAGACTATAAACCAATGTGATACACGTGCTCTCTATCTATACAGTAAAAGTGTTGCTTACGTTTGATACTAGACCTACAGTCTAACTCTAACTGCATTAAGTCTAACATAGGCCTATCTTACAATAAACTTTAAGTAAAGCTGGCTATGTAACCGCATTCATTCCAATATTGTTGCAGAGATGTTTCCTTTTACCAAGATAGCAATTTCAACAATTCACTTAGCTCAGTAAGTCAGTATAACGAAACTCTGAGATACCCTCATATGTGTAAACGTCAGTGGAGCCAAAATATAATGGTTGAGCTTGGTTGCTTGCTAAAATATATTGGAAGAAGGCCCCACTACACTGATTGAGTAGATGTAAATACATGTTAATTCATAGGCACTTGTTCTCTCTGTCACAGAGCAAGCACACTCTCGCAGTTCGTTCACGAAACGCATTCTAGTTCATATATACACTCATATGTAATTACCTAATATATTTAATTCATATATGGACTTATATGTAAGTGCATCAAATATTTAATTCATGCACTCCTATGTAAGAACATCATATTGCCTTCATAGTCTGACTTTTTTCTGTTGGACTGGGTTCAGTTTGCAGGCAGCTGCTGCATCTTACCTTGCATGGGTGCAGTATTCAACTCAGTTAAACAGCCAAGGTGTTGAAAATTACCTGAAATTGCTTTCAATTTCAACAAACATATGTCTTTTTCTAAACAGGCTACAGCACTCAATCGCTTGCCTGTCAACATGGTGTCCATAATACAGGGATATCAAATATGGCTTACTGTTAAACAGGGGGACCCCAGGCAATAGGCCCTTATGTGTATGTGTAAGGTTATATTAAAAGCTTTTAAACTAAAAGCTTTTAAAGACTGCTGCTGTAAGAGGTATTACATGATATAGAATATTTCCAGTGTATGAATAAAGTACGAATGAGAGGGTTTATGAAACATGTACTAGCCTTAATCCTATTATCTGTGTTACACACACACAGGGCCTGATTTACAAGCATTAGCGTGTGCAGCGTAATCAGCGCCTTCGCCAAACCGCATACTGCGCATGATGTGTTCCCTCATTTTACGTAGCATTTATCAAACGAGAACCTCGTTGGGTAACCAGCGCCTTACTCCGCCCTCTAGTGTAACTAGCTCGTTGCTAAAAGACGGGAGAATGAGCCTGCGTTTACCTGCCACAATGGATGATGAGTTAGAAGTAGAATAATAATTAGAATTTGAGCTTTTGGTTCACGAGGTTAAAGCAAACTTAAACACAGTACAAGGCAGAAATACCCTGCCTTAGGAGAAAAATGCTATATGGCAGACTATTACAAATAAAATAAATGCATTGTCATCTACACCTGTGGGAGGTGGAGGAAGGCAAAAAAGGATATAAAGAGACGGACAAAAGAAAAGGTGTCATTCAACCGAGCTCAGACCAGGATGACAGGCTCAGGCCCCCCACAATCCGAACCATCGACCCTCTTAGAAGATGTCGTCCAACAAACACTGGAGTCTGAATAGGTGGAGGGTGGTATCGATACCGCGGAGCCCTCTGTTAAAGATATGTATGGTCTGGTACCCCGTTGTGAACTTAAATGGACAAATTACAGCATTATTATATGCCTGTATTAAAAGATATATCAAATATAAACATTTAAACAAATACAGTTTCTGTTATATCTTCACCTGTATGTTTTTGTAAATACCACATACATAACTAGGCCCACTTTAGCGGCTCCTCCCATCTTTTTGCAGTGAACCCCCACTCTATACTATGTAGTATGCATATGTATTAGATAGGAAGAGCACCGGGGAATCTGCAATTTTACCCAATTTTACCCGTAAATACGGTTCCATGTCTTTACCCGCATGTTGCAAAGAAATTACGCCTTAAGTGCGATTTCAATTATTAATTCAAAATAGGACAGTATTGACCAAGTATTCACCAAGATCATGGAGGTTCCAGTAAAATGAGCCTAAATTAGATCCCCGTCTCCAGTCAGTCAGTGACTGAAATATCTGTCAGCTTCAAAAAGACCCCCGCTGACCTGCGTCTGACATGACAGTGGCTCCGCTAATTCAGCTGTCTCTTAGAGTGTGTGTGTGTGTGTGTGTGTGTGTGTGTGTGTGTGTGTGTGTGTGCGTGTGTGCGCTACTGTGTAACATTAAAACCCGTAAGAGTTTGTTTTACTGAAAAAGATGTACTCATCTAAACATGTTATGACTAACCCTTACCCTAAACTGAACCCAGCAACTTGCTTGACTCCCGGGTCTGCCTCTAACTGACCTGAAACTGAATGTTATAACAACAAACAACGACCAACGCAAAAGTCAAATCATTTGCAGAATCTAAGCGTAAACAGAGGGAATGACTTACACGACAAATTAGTGAAGTCAAGTTTAAACTGAAGGAAACGACCACCATCTTTAAACACACACACACACACACACACACACACACACACACACACACACACAGTGTCACACACACACACACACACACACACACACACACACACACACACACACAGAGTGGGAGAGAGAGTGAGATTGAGAGATAGGGAAAGGATGAGAGCGAGAGAGAGGGAGAGCTAGAAGGAGAGAGATATATAAATTGAGAGAGAGGGAAAGAGATAGAGAGAGGGAGAGAGGGAAAGGATGACAGGGAGAGAGAGAGGGAGAGGATGAGAGGGAGAGAGAGATAGAGAGAGTGAGCGAGAGACATTGAGAGAGAGGGAGAAAATAAAAGAGAGGATGAGAGGAAGAGAGAGGATGAGAAGGAGAGCGAGGATGAGAGGGAGAAAGAGAGGGACAGAGAGGAGGGAGAGGGAGAGAGAGAGCGATAGGCTGCATCTGAAATCATAAGTCTGTTCTGTGCTCTGAATGAAGATGTTTAAAACAGAGTGGAGAAGGAGCCTATCTAGTAGTGAACACATCAAAAGCCAGCCAATCAGAATCATGCAGCCGCACCTGAATAACAGAACCACTGGCTGCTCTCTCTCTCTCTCTCTCTCTCTCTCTCTCTCTCTCTCTCTCTCTCTCTCTCTCTCTCTCTCTCTCTCTCTCTCTCTCTCTGAGCCAATCAAGCACTCTTCATTCCAAATGCTTTTCCTGGATGCTCTTATCAATCAGAGTTGTGTTGCTTGTTTATTTGAATGTCTCTCTCGCTCTCTGGCACACTCTCATTCTTGTGTATGTGTGTGTGTGTGTGTGTGTGTGTGTGTGTGTGTGTGTCCTAACTGGCACCTTGGCTTAGCCTGCACTTAAGCAGTAACAGGCCCGCACTTCTTTTTTATTCTTCTATGTCGTTTTCTATTTTAATAAGCAGTATTTATTGTTACACCAGGTTCTTAATGCTCTTAGCTTGATTGTTCTCTCCCTTGTACGTCGCTTTGGACAAAAGCGTCTGCTAAATGACTAAATGTAAATGTAATGTAAATGTGTGTGTGTGTGTGTGTGTGTGTTATACAGAGAAGGATGCAGTGAGACTGAAACAGCAAGACAGTGCAATCAAAGTTAGCTGTGTATATTTGACATTAAAACATTGAGGCACGATAGCCTCCAGATCCCCTGCCCTGGTGATTAATCCACACCGTACCCTGGGGGGGGGGAAGGGGGGCTTTGGTGGGGATTAGAAGCCCTCCGGTGCCAACCGTTCCTTTGGAGGCGTTATGGGGATCTCTGGATAAGTCTGCCAGCGGGCACTCACTCTCAGCTACCAGTCTGTGCCAGTCTGTGCCATGCCATGAGCTTTGATAGGCCGAGCGCTCCGCTCGCTGGCCCCGGCCAAGACGGCACGTCATTAGAGACGTGTTTTCTTGGACCCCCTCGTCTAATTCTCCATGGGAACAGGTCACACGGCGCGGCTGCTGCTGATTGACTCCCCTGTCTTAATTGAGCTCTTGGCTGGTGGGAGCCAGTCATCAGATGGAGCCGCTTGGCAGTTATGACCAATCACGGGAGAGTTAGAGCATGCCTGTGGCCAATCACGGGAGAGTTGGAGCATGCCTGCGGCCAATAAGGGGCGTTATCCTGCCCCTGCAGATGGCTGATTAGTGTTGTTTAGGGAAACAAATGTGGCCCAGCAGGGGCAGGTTTCACAGATTATTTGTGTGTGTGTGTGTGTGTGTGTGTGTGCGTGTGTGTGTGTGTGTGTGTATGTGTATAATGTGCTCGGCCCAACAGGGGCTAGTTTCACTACCAGGGTGGGAGAACACAGGGAAGCGTGGGCAGAGGCAGGGCCAACTCTCTGAGGAACACTCATACATAACACACAGCTGTGTGGAACGATCAACCTCAATTTGTTTGCATGTTTGTTTGTGTGTGTGTGTGTGTGGATTGTTTTTCCAATTCAAGGAGTTGTCCTTGTGTAGGGCTCAATCAATTTTATGTCTAGATTATGATTACGATTTATGGGAGGTTCATGGTGAATATTCAATGAAAGTGATTGATGATAAAACAATATATCTGGCATTTTGCCTGTGGGCACCTCAACCTATCGAAGAATTCCTACCGCACACACAGAAATCATTCTGGACAATTTCAGCAGATGATGCAGATACTGAGTAACTAATTAACACTCTCTTATAACATGTTTTATATTTCATTCCATGGCCAGGCACTGTCCAAATCAGAAAGTCGATGATCAGTAATCACTCGTGCTTTT
>NC_137914.1:4030027-4035027 GCF_963457725.1 Sprattus sprattus
TGTGAGGGTATGAGAGTGTGAGCGTGTGGAGACTGATGGCATATGGAGAGGATGGGGCCTCATTGCTGTAATTGCATCGTGTCGCGCCCCAGGGGCTTTCTCTCCTTCTTGGTGTTTTTTTAAGAGGCAGTCGGCCCTGTGTGTGTGTGTGTGTGTGTGTGTGTGGCCCTGTCTGAACCTCCCTTGCTGTTTCCTGCTGCCAATTATCTCGTCTCTCGACCGGAAACAGTCAACAGCAGCGGCCGCATCCGTAACCGCATCACACCACCCGCCGTGACTTTACGGGTTAGCGCACAATCGATAGCAACTTTGACAGCTAGCGTGTCTCACTTCTTGATTCTCTCTCTCTCTCACTATCTCTCTCTCTCCCACTCCACCTCTCTTTCTCTCCTTTTCGCTCTCTCACTTCACCTCTATCCTTCACGCTCTCTCACTCTATCACTCTCTCTCTCTCTCTCTCGCGCTTGCTCTTTTTCTTTGTCTTTTTCTCTTTATCCTCTCTCCCTGTCTCACTCCATCCCTCCATCTCTCCGTCTCACTTCACCTCTTCCCTCTTTCTCTCTCTCTCTCTCTCTCTCTCTCTCTCCACCTCTACCCCCCCCTGTGTGAGTAAAGAGGCTGCGTCGGTGGGAGCCAGAGTGCAGTGCGAGTGGTGGCTCTGAGGGGGGCATTCCCACAGGGGCCCGGTGTCACACACACACACACACACACACACACACACACACACACACACACACACCCTCTCCTCATTAGCGTCTAACACAAGCTGAGCTCCTAGATCTGCGTAGACGTGTGTGTGTGTGTGTGTGTGTGTGTGTGTGTGTGTGTGTGTGTGTGTGTGTGTGATCTGCACTGAGGCGCCGCGGGGCACAGGGCACACACAGGAAACACTACATGCGGGTGGAACAGACTTGTGCTTTTGCCACTGATAACAGCTCACTTCAGGACAGATCTGTCTCAGGTATGTTTCTATCAAGGGCCAGGTTTGGCTCTGTTACGGGCCAGGTATGGTTCTGTTATGGGCCAGGTATGGATCTGTTAAAGGCCAGGTGTGTTTCTATTACGGGCCAGGTATGGATCTGTTAAAGGCCAGGTATGTTTCTATTACGGGCCAGGTATGGCTCTGTTACGGGCCAAGTATGTTTCTATTACGGGCCAGGTATGGATCTGTTAAAGGCCAGGTATGGATCTGTTAAAGGCCAGGTATGGATCTGTTACGGGCCAGGTATGGTCCTGTTACGGGCCAGGTATGGATCTGTTAAAGGCCAGGTATGGTCCTGTTACGGGCCAGGTATGGATCTGTTACGCCCCAGGTATGGATCTGTTAAAGGCTAGGTATGGCTCTGTTGAAGGCCAGGTGTGGTCCTGTTGAAGGCCAGGTATGGATCTGTTAAAGGCCAGGTATGGTCCTTTTATGGCCCATTTATGTTTCTGGTGTTCAGATCAATGCCAGGTCCTTTGTTTTCTAGAACCTTCTTGTCTCAGCTCCTCTGCTCCTCTGTACAGAGGCAGGACTGTGCACCAACACTGAAGAAGGCTGTGGAGAAACACGTCGAATTTGACAAATGTTTACTGGGTCATAGTAGAGGACCTAACCTTTAATGCAGCTGTTTTCTAGGAAATGTTTAAGTCCCTTTAAACAGCTCATTCGTAAGGTTATGATTACAGTCCTTGAGCTGAGCTGAGCTGAGGATCTGTCGGATATCTTGTCCAGTAATTTCTCCTTTATTTTCCTGCATGCTTACCTTCAGGGCATCTCTTGCTATGCGGTGAGGTGAACGCTCCCTCACCTGCTCTGCAATTTATCTATCGCTACGTCCCGCCCTTCAAATGCAGACAAGCCAATGCCAGCTCAGTCCCAGCTGCACTTGGACATATTGAGCTTACAACTCCATAGAGTGGGCTCAGAAATGTTGATTTTGCCCTGGTTTGATGGGCTTTTATAATGACGTAAGGTGAAACAAATAACAAACAATGTGCAGGCGGTAGATGCAACACTGATACGAGATATCCTGAGAGGCTAGTCAATGGGGTTTATATTATCCCATTTCCCAAACCAAAAAAACAAACAGCCAAATGCCTCCTGTGGATAAAACGGTGTGGCAGGCCATCGTGTATAATAGACTCATCACTAGTTAGAGAGCTAAAGTTAGTTTATCGCCGCTAATGTTAATGCTAGTATATTAAACTAATAAACGTAAGTCTACATCTCAGTGCCTTTCCAACTTAGTGAATTGAAGGCAAATTGATAAGCTAAATTATGAATGCAGTATCCTCATGTGCATGAACAATGTTGGTTTTGGATTTTGTAATTCGCTATGACTGTGAGATGAGGCTTCTCCCTCTTGCATTGTGATCTGTAAACTCTCGCTTCTAATTTGAGCTTGCCAGCCACCACATGTAGCTTCCCATTTTGTATGGCATTGAATGAATTACGCGATGCCAGTGCTTCTGCTTTTAATGGAGGTTAATGGAGACTGTGGTTAAGTCGATGCAGTACTTCCAATGGATATGGCAACACTATCAATGTGATCCTGACATTAGATTCATTAGATTCTACAAATCGCTAAACAGTGCAAATGGAGCTTTTATCAGTGCTAAATTAGGATTGTTTGCTGCATCACTTTTTCATGGTGTGTTTGTGTGTGTGTGTGTGTGAGTGTGTGTGTGTGTGTGCGTGTGTGTGTGTGTGTGTGTGTGTGTGTGTGTGTGTGTGTGTGTGTGTGTGTGTGTGTGTGTGTGTGTGTGTGTGTGTGTGTGTAAGTACGTGTTAGTTTGTTTGTTTGTGTGTGTAAGTAAGTATGTGTGCCTGTTTACTTTTGTATGTGTGTGTGCGATGCACACACGCACACACACACAAACACACACACACATAACACACACACACACACACACACACACACACACACACACACACACACACACACACACACACACACACACACACACACACACACTTCACCAAGGCTTGGCAACATTCTGCCTCTGCACATGTCCTTGTTCTGGCAAAGAATATGCAGCTGGACAAATGGCAAGCAGTTATATAGGACTTTTATGGAGGAAAAAAGAAAGATACATTCAGTACAAACATCTGTGAGCGCGTGTGTATGTCTCTCTCTCTGTCTGTCTCTCTGTGTGTGAGCATGTGTGTGTGTGTTTATTTATCTATCTCTCTCTCTCTCTCTCTCTCTCTCTCTCTCTCTGTGTGAGCATGTGTGTGTGCGTGTTTATGTCTCTCTCTCTCTCTCTCTCTCTGTCTCTCTCTCTCTCTCTCTCTCTGTCTCTATCTCTGTGTGTGAGCATGTGTGTGTGTGTGTTTGTGTTTCTCTCACTCTGCCTCTATATGAGTGTGTGTGTTTATTTTCCTTATGTTCTTCATCCTCATTCTCTCCTTGCTCTCTCTTCTCTCTTCTCTTCTTTGGCTCTTCTCTCTTCTCTTCTTTGGCTCTTCTCTCTTCTCTTCTTTGGCTCTTCTCTCTTCTCTTCTTTGGCTCTTCTCTCTTCTCTTCTTTGTCTCTTCTCTCTCTCGTCTTTTCAAGTGTTCAGAGGTTCCTGTAAGAGCAGTGCTGTTTGTAATAGTCATGGCGTGATGCTTTTAAGATCCTTTCTGTTCCTACCGCTGCTGGTGCTGATGTTGCTGTTGTTGCTCTTGTGATGAGGAGCAGTCAATAGCTCTGTTTACATTTGCCCGGCCTTAAGTTCTGATATCTTTCCCTGGACAAACAGGTTGAGCAGCATTACATGACTGCCATTTGCAAATGACAAGGGCTGCAACCACTAAGTGGATGTGTTACACATTCATGTGTATTTATCTGTGCTGTTTGTGAAAGGTCTGGGATGGTGATTTATTTTCGTTGGCTGACTGATTGTTTCGACACTGAAGTCTAGTTTAGAGAAGTGTTTATGCTAAATTAATCCATGTTACTGTAATGAAGAGTACCGCATGTTTATCTATTCATTGGACGTAATCTCCTCCCTTTTCACCCCATGATGGTTGTCAATGAATCTATCTTGGATATCCTTGGAGTACATAATACGGCTAGGCTTTTAAAAATCGATGTGTTACACATTCATGTGTATTTATCTGTGCTGTTTGTAAAAGGTCTGAGATGGTGATTTATTTTCGTTGCCTGACTGATTGTTTCGACACTGAAGCCTAGTTTACACGGAGTCGAGTTTTTCTGCGTCCGAGCTGAGACTAATACAGATAGCCCTATCATTTAGACGAACACTCTCTATCCGCACACGGTACAGATTGTTTCGACACTGAGATGTTTCCCTCCTCATGCTACCTTCTGAACCCCTGCTTTGTTCTGGTCCTCCACAGCGCCCCCTACTGTGCGGATCGTGCACTCGGGCCATGCTTGTAACGTGGAGGAGGAGCGCTACTCGGAGCGAGTCTACACCATCAGGGAGGGAGAGACCCTGGAGCTCACCTGCCTGGTCACTGGACACCCTAGGCCTCAGGTGAGACACAGGATGTGACATCACAATGTGCATGAACTGCAGGATATCAGAACCTTCGATAGATCATCCAGACCACAGATCTGACTGCAAGTATTTTGGCCTCATTATTGACTGAAAAAAAAACACAAAAGAGAATATAAAAAAACATAAAAAAAGATTATTGAATACATATACCTAAAGGCCATGTGTATAAATGTGTGGTACGATGTACACAGTTTGACTGGTGCGCGGTGTCCTGAAAAGACCTCTCCAGCTCTGTTTGCTATACCGAACACAACTCACAACACGCTAATCTTTCATCGTCTGTGCTTTGAAACCTATTCCCATATGGCAACGGCTTAATCAAACACAAACTCCAACTTCGGAGATCGCATGAGATGAAATTATCGCCTCGCTCGCTGTTTGTTTTTGAGCGTCATTGACGCTGATCTCCCAAATTTGGACAATTACAACATTAAAGAGAACAGCAGCATCGACCCGCTTAATTAAGCTCCTGAAGTAGGGGAGGGAGGCTGCAGCTGCGCTCCTGTCGT
>NC_137914.1:4040027-4055027 GCF_963457725.1 Sprattus sprattus
GGGAAGTGGGTGGGTGCTGATGCCACACTGCTGTGCGAGGACAGGTGCACACACACACACACACACACACACACACACACACACACACACACACACACACACACACACACACACACACCCCTCTCATGTGATGGCCGCTGGTGGGTCTCTTTGCTGTTCGTAAGCTGCTAGATGCCGTTGGTCTTCCTCCATTGGCTCCGCCATGTGTCCCCTCCACTGGTGTAATGAGACCTCTGGCGTCATGGAGATTCCTCTGGCAAGCCATGCGAAACGCTGAGGATGAAGCAATCACTTTGGGCGCTCATTAATGCAGAGATGTTGTGATTCAGACGTCTCGGGCTTTAGCGAGGAGTCTAAACTAATACCACTCTAATGCCACTTTCCATTCGGAGCGAGGAGAAGCACTTGACTCATATGCCATTCAGATTTAAGGCATTATGCGCTAACGCAAACAACAGTTGAACAGCGAATACCTCTGCAATTTATTGTCATCTTTACCAAGTCAACATAATAGGTGCATGAACAGACTACAAGTGCTGTGTTTGTGGCCCTGATTATAAGCAGCTCTCTCTTCATTCTCAAACAAAAGCCCAGGCAGGAAATTGGAAAAGACGCCTGCTTAGAGGGATGCTGCGATTGGTTGGTTTGTTTGTTTGTTTGTTTGTTTGTTTGTTTGTGTGACAAATGGCGGAGGTTCTGCCAGTCTCCATGCCAGTCGGCCCCAGAGGGGAACACCACGTGCCAGTGTCAGTGGTCATGCCACCAGATCCGTGCCCGTTCGTGATCCGCTTGCCACTTCTCTGCGCTTCTCTCTCCCATTATGTCTGGCAAACTCTGCACGTCCCTTCCCCCGACCGCACCCCCCCCAACCGCCCCCTGTCCCCCCCCTCACCCCGCCTGTGCGCATGTAGCGACAAAGACCCAGTGAGGCAATTAGAAAGCAGTTGGCCAAGTTTGGGCAGGCCTTATCCCAGCAGGTAGTCTGGGAAGGTGATTTACTGTCCGATCGTGCTCCAGCATACACTGCTAAAGCCTTCACTGGCTCTCCCTGCATTTCAATTAGCCCTCCTCCTCCTCCTCCTCCTCCTCCTCCTCCTCCTCCCCGTCTCCGACTCAAAGCCCACGTTCCTCACGGACCGATGCAGAGATTTTCTCAGGGAAACAAATGGAATGAAAGTGGTGCGGCGTGCGTCTCTCTCTCTTTCTCTCTCTCTCTCTCTATCTCTCTTTCTCTCTCTATCTCTCTCTCCCGCAGAAGTAAATGTTGATCTTTATCTGCGGCCCGGCGCGGCGCAGCACGCTGCGGCACGCGTGGTGGTGACAAATATGTTGTCATTGCGGTAACTTTGTGTACTCTACCGTCTGAGGCGCTGGAAGGAAGAAGCCTCTCCTGGTTAGGACATGCATTTGTTTGTGTTAGTCACCTTGCAGCACATTGCATCAGAGTCTACAGGACCTCTTGGGGGAGGTGGGGGGATGGGTTCATCAATGTGATGATGGGTTTGATTGGACGAAGTGTATTATTACAGAGGGACCCAGACATGGTGAGAGGAGGAGAACAGGAGAGGAGGCCGCTGTGTTTGTCAGCTACTTCTTAATCAGGGTTCGGCTTACCCAGAGGAGTAGAGGGACAGATTTGGCTTTATTATACCAAAACAACTACTTCAGCACTGGGCAGACTCTAACAACTGGAAAAATAGATAGTGCCAGTAAATACTTTGGTCAGGGTTAAGTTGTTTAAGAGTAGGTGGTCCGGGGTGGTCCGGTCCGGTAGGTGCTCTGTGGTGGTCCGGTCCTTTGGACTTTTTTGTCTTGGTCCGACCAAAATAGCAGGTGTGAAAGGTGCTTCGGACCATGATCTGGACCAGAAGAGGTGGTCTTGGTCCAGATCAAAGCGAGTCATGGATTGGTTTGTTTACAGTGTGAAAACCCTTTTTGGATGGTTCTGACTTTCTTTGCTTCTTCTCTTCCCCTCTCCTACTCCCTCTCTCTCTCTCTCTCTCCCACTCCCTCTCTCTGTCTTTCTCTTTGTTTCTCACACAGACTTATCTCTCACTCTCTCTCTCACTCTTTCTCCCTCTCTCTCTCCATCAGCCTTTCTCTTTCTTAATCTACCCCCCCCTCCCCCCTTTCTGAGCTGTGTGTCTCTTCTGTCTGGCACTTTCTCATAACTAATTCCAGCTTGCCTGCTCTCGTCTGTAAATGCGCTGCCCTCTGAGGCCTGGTACTACGTGTGTGTGTGTGTGTGTGTGTGTGTGTGTGTGTGTGTGTGTAAATGCGCTACCCTCTGAGGCCTCAGATCCATGTGCGTATCGACTCCGCTTGTCTTGAATTGATTGAGCCTTGTTGGGGTTCCGTGAGAGGATTTTGTTATGCAATATTTTGACGTGTTGGCTGCCATTAGATTCTTTTGTTTGCATCGTTCTCTCTTTCTCACTGCGAGAGCCTGGGAACTTCCTGTTGCCTTTTTATGTCAGAGCTGAAGGTAGAGACTATCACACAGGTGAGGACGTTTCAGTTCTAGCCTATCTCAACAAATATCATCTGGTAGAGAAAGTGAGTCAAATCTGTCTCTTTTGTTGTTGTTGTTTTTCGCTCTTTCTTTTTTTTTCTCTCTTTCTTCTCTTTTACCCTGTACCATACCATTATCCCATTCAGGTAAGTTTTCTGTTTTCTGTTTTCTCCAAGAAAAATAACCTGGCTCCTGAACCTTGTTGTTTTCCCTCTCTCTTTTTTTCTTCCTCTCTTTCTTCTCTCTTACCCTCTACCAACCATTATTCGTTTCAGTTTAGCGTTCCGTTTTTTCTCCAAGAACAAAGAACCTGCTGGCTCCTGAGGAATATGGCAGATGTGCACCAGATACACTCTTTTCTCTGTTAATGGGGTGGTATGTCCACCTTCAGTGATGTTCCCTCTCTTTGATCTGCCCTGACACCTATTTGATCCTGAGGCCCAGAGCCATATAATGGTGTGTGAAGAGGAAGGGATAGACTGACTACTAATGGCCTTATACAGGTAGCAGTGCTATACTGGACCATAGAGTATCACATTATACAGCTAGCTGTGCTATACTGGACCATAGGGTATCACATTATACAGCTAGCTGTGCTATACTGGACCATAGAGTATCACATTATACAGCTAGCTGTGCTATACTGGACCATAGGGTATCACATTATACAGCTAGCTAGCTGTGCTATACTGGACCATAGAGTATCACATTATACAGCTAGCTGTGCTATACTGGACCATAGGGTATCACATTATACAGCTAGCTGTGCTATAATGGACCATAGGGTATCACATTATACAGCTAGCTGTGCTATACTGGACCATAGGGTATCACATTATACAGCTAGCTGTGCTATACTGGACCATAGGGTATCACATTATACAGCTAGCTGTGCTATAATGGACCATAGGGTATCACATTATACAGCTAGCTGTGCTATACTGGACCATAGGGTATCACATTATACAGCTAGCTGTGCTATACTGGACCATAGGGTATCACATTATACAGCTAGCTGTGCTATAATGGACCATAGGGTATCACATTATACAGCTAGCTGTGCTATAATGGACCATAGGGTATCACATTATACAGCTAGCTGTGCTATACTGGACCATAGAGTATCACATTATACAGCTAGCTAGCTGTGCTATACTGGACCATAGAGTATCACATTATACAGCTAGCTGTGCTATACTGGACCATAGGGTATCACATTATACAGCTAGCTGTGCTATACTGGACCATAGGGTATCACATTATACAGCTAGCTAGCTGTGCTATACTGGACCATAGAGTATCACATTATACAGCTAGCTGTGCTATACTGGACCATAGAGTATCACATTATACAGCTAGCTGTGCTATACTGGACCATAGGGTATCACATTATACAGCTAGCTAGCTGTGCTATACTGGACCATAGAGTATCACATTATACAGCTAGCTGTGCTATACTGGACCATAGGTAATCACATTATTATATAGCTAGCTGTGCTATACTGGTGATGGACCACTAATGGCCTTATACAGGTAGCAGTGTTATACTGGACCATAGGCTATCACATTATACAGCTAGCTAGCTGTGCTATACTGGACCATAGAGTATCACATTATATAGCTAGCTGTGCTATACTGGACCATAGGATATCACATTATACAGCTAGCTGTGCTATACTGGACCATAGGATATCACATTATACAGCTAGCTGTGCTATACTGGACCATAGGCTATCACATTATTATATAGCTAGCTGTGCTATACTGGACCATAGGATATCACATTATACAGCTAGCTGTGCTATACTGGACCATAGGCTATCACATTATTATATAGCTAGCTGTGCTATACTGGACCATAGGATATCACATTATACAGCTAGCAGTGCTATACTGGACCATAGGATATCACATTATACAGCTAGCTGTGCTATACTGGACCATAGGATATCACATTATACAGCTAGCTGTGCTATAATGGACCATAGGATATAACATTATAAAGCTAGCTGTGCTATAATGGTGATGGACCATAGGCTATCACTTTATACAGGTAGCTGTGCTATACTGGACCAGAGGATATCACATTATTTCTGTATAAACAAACTGTGTCAACAGTGTTGATCAAATATCTCATTGAATCTCATCTCTGAAGCTTTATTTTTACATTCATGTCTCTGGCTGTTAAACAAAATGTTGCACAGACACTGCTCCGGATTGCAGAATTTAAGTCATATTTGTGTAACGAATGTGCAACAGTCGATCTCGATGCGTCGCAATGGGCCTGTGTTGTGTCTGAGCTTCGGTTATAGTCACACTAAGTGCTTGTCGGCTTATTAATGTTGTTTGAAAAGACAGCTGACATTTTCTTCATCTCTCCCTCGATGAGACTAGTGGTGTCTCCTCCACCTCTGGCTTGATAGATCCTGACATTTCATGGATACAGATGGGTGCTCAGCTTTAAACAATAAATGCAGCTTCAAGATCAAGGGCAGAAATGTCATAAATCATCCGAACTAGTCTGCCCAAGTACTCTACACAAACTGTACACACAATGTACACACACTGAACACACACTGTATACACAATGTACACACACTCTACAAACACTTAACACATACCTAGTGGGTATGGGATCAAGCCAGTTTCCCAAGAAGGAGCTGGACTCCTAGGGCAAGCGTGGTGCTCTCACACACACACACACACACACACACACACACACACACACACACACACACACACACACACACACACACACACACACACACACACACACACACACACACACACACACACCCTAACCCTTACCCTGACTTACACAGAGCAGGAAAGGCAGATATATACAGATCTACTGCATGTTCTACTTCAGCTTAAGCTGATATCATTGAACTTTTACCATCCACTGTTTTATATTTTAAATCTTTTTAATTCTTATAAAGTGCTGCACTCGGGTGATCTTTCACAAAGGACAATTTATTGTATTCCTGTTCGCGAGCACAAGATCATATCAGGACACACAATCTGCCTAAATGGAATATTAAGGCAGAAAAGCATCTTTTAAGTCAGCTCTTCTTTCAGCAGTGTTGCAAAAAGATGATCTGCTTTGTTATGTGTGGCTAAATATAGCCTTCATCCTTTCATCTTGACATTTGACAAGTTCATTCTGGTAATAGCAATCACTTACGCTGTTCTGTCAGGCTCTTGTCAGCCTGATTGAGCTCGGCATTCTAACAAGGGCCGAGCACACTGTGAACATGACGGGTAGAATACAGAGAAAAAACGTGAACCAACTCTCTTTTTCTTTCTCTCTTTCTCTCTCTGCCTTTTTTTGTCCTTCTAGCTCTCTATTTCATCACTTCCACTTCCCTGGGTGTTTTAATTTGTCCTGCAGTTTGTCAGCTTCAGTCATTTGGCCTCTTGCTTTGCAGCTCTGCATACACACTACAGACTGCTACGGTCCGTTTTAGTCTGCTTTAATTTCTCTGCAAAACTTTTGAATGTATGTATGACCTAGTACACAATGGTAGGCCTTTGAGAGGAATGACAGCGCCTTTGTGTAATGGGCGGGTAAGAGCCAGGTCGACTATAACCGTCTTCTACATGCGCTTGATAATGTAATGTAATAATAATATAAATTGTTATTTGAGGAAGTATGAAAGGATGAATGATAACGCCTGTTCAGAACACAGACAGACGCACGCACGCACGCACGCACGCACGCACGCACACACACACACACGCACACACACACACACAGACACACACACACACACACACACACACACACGCACACACACACACACACAGACACACACACACACACACACACACCCACGCCCACTCAGATAGGCATTCACTGACCATTGCTTAACTTCTTTAGTGCAGTGAAGCCCTTTGCATTTGGCCTGTGCTAGTTCTTGGCACCCATCAAGCAGATTGAGTCTCGTTTGGATTAAACCCTGATCTAGCACTGGTTGGATTAATCTCTGATCTAGCACTGGTTGGATTTAACTCTGTCCTGGCTCTTTTACAGTGTCATAATTGTAGGTCCCCATCGTTCCACAGTGGGGGGGGGGGTTTGCATAGGTATAGATCTGTGTGTGAGTGTGTGTGGGTAGGAGAACTCTCTCTCGCTCTCTCTGTGTGAAGCCACATCTCCTCTCTCCCCGTCTCACACACACACACACACACACACACACACACACACGCACACACACACACGCATTCACTGACCATTGCTTAACTTCTTTAGTGCAGTGAAGCCCTTGGGGTTGCAAAGGTATAGTATAGATCTGTGTGTGAGTGTGTGTGGGTGTTGGTGAGTGAGGGTAGGAGAACTCTCTCTCTCTCTCTCTCTGTGTGAAGCCACATCTCCTCTCTCCCCGTCTCAGCAGATCCGGTGGACCAAGACGGCGGGCAGCGTTTCGGACCGGTTCCAGGACTCCAGCGTGTTCAACGAGACGCTGCACATCACCAAGATCCAGCGCCACCAGGGGGGGCGCTACTACTGCAAGGCCGAGAACGGGCTGGCCTCGCCGGCCATCAAGTCCATCCGCGTGGACGTCTACTGTAAGTGACCAGACCCTCTTCCTCATCCTAAACTGCTACAGCCGTCCCCACTGGCACTAATCAATGCTTTGTGTAGTATTAGCAAATTATTAACAACAGTGTAAAGCAGGGATGCCAGGGTGAAATTGGACAGGGGGCCAGATTTTTTTTTCAAGTGAGATCTCAGGGGGCCGGATTACACTTTCGGACTGAAATGGCCAAATACTGACTTTACACATGGATATGTAGGCTATTTGAAATGATTCATGAAGGCCTACACATCAATAAGAAATTGAATTGGCACCAAAATTGCCTTACAATGAGGCCTACAATTACATAGCCTCAAGCAGGAGACAGTTACTCTCTAAAAACTTAACATTTTCCTATCCATGCAAGTAGCCTACATATATAAATTAGAATGCACCAAAATAGACTGTAAATAACACAAGTGTAAACTGTTTTATTGTATTTTTTTCAGTATTTATTTTGTATTGGTTTAAGTTGGGATTACAATATCTCATTCATTTACACTGTAAAGAGTGAAATGAAATGCTGCTCAACCCGTATGAAACAGAACCCTTGTGCCTGTAGTGAAGGTTTCTGGAGGGTCTTTATAGCAAAGAGCCCATGACTTCCATTAGTTAATGCTGTATGGAAGATTAACAAAACATTTGTCAGGTTCAAGAAATGATTGGTTGTATTAAATGTTGAAGTTCACGGTTTGTTTATTTTTTAAATTCATTTAAATTATGGTTTAAATTACATTACATTACATCAGTGAGTTTAGTATTTCACAAAAGTGTCTCGACATTTGTCATGACATGACATTTGCAATAACAACATTAAGGAATATTAGTTCCTCGTCACCCTTGCTTGCTACTGTATTTAAACTGTTTTAGCTGAGGGAAACTTGCTGTAGAGCGTATCAATATTTGTACAGGTCAATTTGCACCAAAGGATGCTATCAATACTCAGATACTGGGCATAAGTCCATGACAGCATATGCATTAATAGGATGGATTTGTTTGGTGCCGTTCTAGCACTATTAGATAAACATGTTGGCCAAATGAGTTCAGGGGAATGACAGAGGGATTAGGCTAACAGCAAACTCAAGTCTTTGGGGAGGAGAGAAAGCGTGACCTTTCACCTCTGCTCCGTAATTAAATACATACCCTCCCTTTGGGTGTGACCCTGTCGCCACCCGCTGTGGCTTGCACATCTTGTTAACCAGCGAAGGTATGGAGTTTATTATGTGCCAATAAGTTTAAAGAACACTTTTATAAGAGCAAGCAAAATATATCAATTCAAAATACCAAATTAAAAAAGTCAAGCAAAATACATCAATTCAAAATACCAAACTAAAAAAGACAAACTAAAAATAAATAATAATAAAAAAAAAATTTGGTTGTTGTTGTCGTTTCATTTGATTACCTCTCCAGCTTTCGTTTGCGCTCCCTGATTCTAAGAAGGCGCAACGATCCCGCTTCTCGTATGAAAAGATACGCCCACAGCCGTATCATCCCTGGGCCCGATGATATCCCACTCCTTGCGTCTGATTTTTACGGCTAATTAATCCCCTGCACGGTCGAGATGTCAGCCCGAGCAGGAAGCAGAATGCCGTGCTTTGATTCCCTCTCCTCCATGGTGCTCCGCTCCGCTCGCTGGGGTTACTAAGAGACGGGGCGCTTTCATCCAGCATCCATAAGGCTGTGCTCCCTGTCAATCAAACTCCACTTGCTCGTCACAGCGCTAACTAGCACAGCGCTAGCTCACAGCTACATTGGCTCCCATATTATCCTAGCAGGCCTCAGATAGCTGTTTATAGAATGTAGATCTGAACAGTGGCAACGAGGCACTGTGCTGTTTATAATGAGGCCGAGTGTTCGGTCTGTTTGCGGATCGTTATTTGCCCATCACTCAAAAAAAAAATGAAGAATGTTCTCCCATTAAATCATCATCTCTCTTTCTCTCCCGATTGTCTCTCCAAAGGGTCCATGTGAGAAACCTGCCACCACCACCCACACAGTTCTGACAACAGCCTGAGCACACACGCCCTCGGCCTGCACAGATAATGAATGAGTGCCCCCTGCCTGAGAAGTGGCCCCTGTCTCAGCAGTGTCCCTAGTCTGAACAGCCTGAGCAGATTTACATGCACTAAAACCTCTCAAAGGACAGGGCAAAAGCTTACAGTAATAGGTCCTCTTTAAAGAGACAGAATATGATGAAGGAGAACAGTCACATTTACTCAAAGAGATCATGTCTAGCTGACCTGGATGATCAATGTTCAAGATGTATGCGCGCATACACACATATACACACACGCACATAGACAAATACACACACACACACACACACACGCGCGCACACACACACACACACACACACACACACACACACACACACACACACACACACACACACACACACACACACACACACACACACGCACACACATGAATGTTGACATTAATTCTGATGCTAAGGCACGGCAATGTCCTTGACAATGTAACTGTCAATTTATGTCCATTATCCCCATTGTCACTGTGCGTTGTGTGTGTGTGTGTGTGTGTATGTGTGTGTGTGTGTGTGTGTGTGTGTGTGTGTGTGTGTGTGTGTGTGTGTGTGTGTGTGTGTGTGTGTGTGTGTGTGTGTGTGTGTGTGTGTGTGTGTGTGCGCGCATGCATCTTGAACATGGATGATCTTCCTTGTCGGCTAGACATGATCTCTTTGAGTAAATGTGACTGTTCTTCTTCATCATATTCTTTCTCTTTAAAGAGGACCTATTACTGTAAGCTTTTGTCCTTTCCTTTGATTTTCTAAACTGAATTTCGCTCGAATAGACGTTTCCTCGTGTGTGTGAGTTTTGTCACTTAAATTACTCCATAGTCCTTTTTAAGGAGGAGAGCAGGAGAGAGAGAGAGAGAGAGAGAGAGAGAGAGAGAGATAGAGAGTGAGAGAGAGAGAGAGTCTGTGTGTGTGTGTGTGTGTGTGTGTGTGTGTGTGTGTGCTTTGCTGAGGTGTGTGTATGAAGACGAGTGAGACTGTATTTCTGTGCTCCTCGGAGAAACGTGTGTTCCCCAGGGTCGATCTGCACAGCACAGCGAGCGTGCTGCTTTGAGTAAGCCAAGATGTTCTGATCATTGAAATGGAAATCTCACCCGCATGTTTAATCTTCTCACAGCCAGGTGCGATAAAAATCCATTCATGTTACGATGTTATCACACGTGTGGGTACATCTCCACGGAGGCAGCTGGCGGTCGGAAGGTTTAGGAAATTACTTTGTCGCAATCTTGTAGTCTTGTTTCAAACTTTTACTGCGACTTCATACTTAACCCAAACAGTTCCACACCAGAAGGCTTGTGCTGGAATCTAGTCAGGAACACAGGCCTAGAGACTATACAGGATCTATGTTTTGACTGCGTAATGAAAAAAAAAATGGAGAATGATATCAGATATATAGATATTGAGCATATCGATTCCAATATCTATCCCCCAAGCCTATCAACTACCTGTCACCATTTAACTATACCCCAACTGTAGCCTAACACTGACATACTGTAATTGTCTGGTAATTAATCACGGTTTATACATTTATTTTGTAAAAGTTCTGCAGCCTTGCGGTTAATACGCAGGTGAGGCCTATACATGGTAATGCATTTTCATCAATGAACTGTGATTAATACACGGGTGTGGTCAATACACAGGTTTGTTTTATTAAATGACATACAATACTGCAATGCAGTTTATATACTCTGTGGTTAACAGTCAGGAAAATACGGTACATCCATGTTAGACATATGTATCTTGAAAATAACTCACCTTACCTAAACTCAAACCCCAAATCTAATGTGGATGTCCCTGAAAATGTCAACATTCCCACAGTCATATGTTTAGTGTAATATATCAGTGTGATTTACTACATACTGGTGTGTGTCTTCATCAGAAGGCTGCGTGGACGTCCCCGTGTGTCTTTATCGGAAGGCTGCTCGGACCTCCCCCGAGTCTCTTTTCACTTTTCCGAATGCTTAATTAGCTCTAAAATCGCTAATTTGGACGCTGGGGCCGGAAGCACCTTGGACGTCTTGACGATGCTAATGCCTCAGAGTCGTTACCAGGCTGCTCCGGCAGAGCTGAGGTCACGGGGGGCAATCACGGGGGGCAATCACGGGGGGCAAAAATAATCCAGTATCATCCAGTAAAATAGAATCTAATCTATTTCAATTAGCATAAGGAACAGAGAAGGTGTTGGTTATGGAACATAGACGCCTCTGGTTAATGTAAACATTACCATAAGGAAGATATGTTAATGTAACTGTACCATAAGGAAGACACTATATGCCTCTAGTTAATGTAAACAGTACCATAAGGAAGATATGTTAATGTAAACTGTACCATAAGGAAGATACTATATGCCTCTAGTTAATGTAAACAGTACCATAAGGAACACAGATGCCTGTAGTTAATGTAAACATAACCATAAGGATACTGGGTGGTCTTTGGCTGCCTTGTTCAGTCCTTGATAAAGTCTGCACATGTGAAGGTCCTGAAAGCTATGTGTGTGTGTTGTATGGAATTCCTGAAGGGGGGTGGTGTTTGTCTGTGTATATATATGTGTTTTTGTGTGTGTAAATTAAGTGTGAAAAAGTGCCTCTGTGAATAGTCTGAATATTACAGTGAGAGAGAGAGGAGTGAAAGTGATGTGTTTGTTTGTATGCCTTGGTGTGTGTGTGTATGTGTGTGTGTGTGTGTGTGTCTGTGTGTGTGTGTGTGTGTGTGTGTGTGTGTGTGTGTGTGTGTGTGTGAGAGTCAGACAGAGACAGGAGCAGTGGGACCTGTTATCGAAACAGTGAAGATGAAGACAGAAGTGTCTCTTACTTGTTTGTGTGTGTGTGTGTGTGTGTGTGTGTGTGTGTGTGTGTGTGTGTTTGGTCCCTGTGCCCTCTCACTCTGTGGCACAGCTGTCCTCCCACACATGCTCACATGTACGATACGCATACACACGCACACACACACATACACACAAAAACACCCACACACATAGATAGACGCACTTCATCAATGTGTGAGCTTCCAGTGACTCATTCCCCAGATGAGCTTCTTATCAGTAGAGTGTGTGTGTGTGTATCCAAACCTCATTGATTAGTAGTTTGGGATCGACTGAGGTGAGTCGAGTCGGGATTGACCATCTGTATCCAGAGACCTGGAGTGCTGATCTCCAGCCAGCCGGCTAGCCAGTCAGCCTCTGATAGCTCTTATCGGAGCCCAGCCGCTTTAATTACACATAGACTGTGTCATTCATGGTCCTGGGTCAGTTTCTGACTCGGTTACCACCAGTCACAGGTGACAGACACTGATAGGGAAACAGAAGAGAGAGAGACATCACTGTGCTGTAGTGTGTGTGTGAGTGCATGCGTGTGTGTGTGTGTGCGTGCGTGCGTGTGTTTGACGTGGACACAGCACTTGGTGTCTTGGTGCACGACACACGTTTTTGTGTAGACGTGGTTGATTTACCATATTTCAACAATTTCAGTTGGTTTATCATATTATTATTAAGAGTATTTTAAGCTTTTTCTAGACAGCAAAAGTGCTGAGGAGGCAACATTTAAATGGTACTGTATGGATATGTGGATGTATCATTCAGTACACAACTGATTTCTACAGATTTATGCAATTGTCGTTTGTGCCGATGTGGGTATACATAACTTTGAATCCTGATGGCTTTAAAAAACGGGTTTGCAAAATGATAAAATGGCCGTTCATCATTATGTGGCTGTGATTATTGGATTCTCAAGTGTCCATTAAGGCCTGACCCTCACACACAACAGCATCCAAAACTCACTCGCACCATTACCCAGATCCGCTTGAACTGAAGCGAAGACAGATCAGATCCCTCAGTCCCTCTGCCGAGTGGGTACTGAACCATGGGTGTCAGCGATGTTTGAACAGCATCTTTGGCCAACACTGGGGAACATCTCATATTTCGAACCTATTTGTGTTTTCACCATTGCCCAAGACTTAACAATCTGCCATCACTGTGGCTAGCCACCCTCTCTGTGTCTCAGCACTGCAGGATACACACATAGGTATATACACACTTACACACCCACACACACACACACGCACGCACGTACACGCACGCACACGCACACGCACGCGAACACACGCACACACGCACACACACACCCACAACTCTGAGTCATGCAATTCTGTGTCACAGGGACTTAACACACCACATGCCATCATTCATACATCAGACACACACGCGCACACACACACACACACACACACACACACACACACACATCTTAGTTCACATCATCTGCACTGTTTTTAGAAGCAGCAGTAGTTGTCATGTTAGCATTTGCATTATTAGCATTAGCGTTTGTTCCAGCAGTAGCAGCACCAGCATTGGGGGGAGATTGGAGACACACACACCAGTACTGCCCCTCCACTGAGGGAGCACACACACACACAAATCCCGGAGGTGTTTCCTCTCAGCTCCCGTACAGCAGAGGCTCGCGTAGAACTGTTAGCAAGCGGATATATCATGCTAATATCGTGCATGCTAATAACTACAGTGCAACATGCTCCACTGCTTATCAGTCCAGTGTGAGGTGATTAGATCTGACTAGTTAGGCCAGCTATGCTATGTAGCGCCGTGTCTGTTCCATACGTGATGTCTAACTGTTTTAACGCAGAACGAGAGCAGGGCAGAGAGCATGATGGTAATGCGCGTGATAGAAACCTCATGTCTGCCATCATTAATGAGGGCGAGCACCCTCACCCCTCACCCCTCCCCTCTCACCCCCTAAGCATTGGTTTGGCCCTCAGGGGCCTCTCTCTCTCTCTCTCTCTCTCTCTCTCCCCTCTCTCTCTCTCGCCCTCCCTCTCTCCCTCTCTCTCTCTCCCTCCCTCTCTCTCTCTCTCTCTCTCTCTCTCTCTCTCTCTCTCTCCCTCCCTCTCTCCCTCTCTCTCTCTCTCTCTCTCTCTCTCTCTCTCTCTCTCTCTCTCTCTCTCTCCCTCCCTCTCTTTCTCTCTCTCTCCCTCTCTCTCTCTCTCTCTCTCTCTCCCTCCCTCTCTCTCTCTCTCTCTCTCCTCTCTCTCTCTCTCTCTCTCCCTCTCTCTCTCCAGCATCTTGTGCTACTGCAGAGAGATCTCTACCACCCGTCTCGCCTCTGCTCCGTGTCAGAAAAACACACGTGCACCGCTGCCTCTGCACCGTTCCGACGGTAATTGGGATTAGTAATCGTTTCTGCGGAGTAAAGATGACAGAAGCTGTCACGCGTCAGACGATCAGATTCACGGAGGGCGCGCCCCCCTAGGGGCTCGGTGTGAACCCACGGAGGTATTTTTACGTCAGCGGCAGAGAGCAGAGAGCAGTAGAGGCCTTAACTCTGTTTTAGGAATTTATTTAAATGTATTTCTAAGTTCTATATCAGACTCTAAACCTAAAAAAAAAGACTAGTCTGTAGAGTTGGTCAAGTACTAACATCTTAATGTTTTTGCCTTGGTTTTCATTTGGACACCACTTCCATAGCCTTAAATGGGTTTTTGAATGTATAGTTCACCACTACAGACATTAAACTTCATTAATCTCTTACACTACACTAAGCTTAATTAAGGTGTGGGGAGCTGCTTGATATATTTTATTTGGGGGGGGGGAGGGGAAGGGTATTGAAGCGTTAATGTAATCTTGTGAAGTAGAGGAGAATTAGGTTCATTCCTGTGCATACTAATGGAACTCTGATGGGCATTTGAACACAGCAATAAGACATGGGTTTGTGTGTGTGTGTGTGTTGTGTGTGTGTGTGTGTGTGTGTGTGTGTGTGTGTGTGTGTGGGTGTGTGTGTGTGTGTGTGTGTGTGTGTGTGTGTGTGTGTGAATAAGTGTGATAATCTAGAATGTATACAGATGTCTGGAACACAGTTTTTAGTTGACGC
>NC_137914.1:4060027-4082527 GCF_963457725.1 Sprattus sprattus
TGTTACCTTTTTGATCCTCTGATGAGTTTTTTGTGAAATAAATCCTGCTTTACTGTAATGGATCTGCGCTTGGCTCCTCGTTTGCATCCCTGACACATGTGGGTGATAATTGTTGTGAAGCAGAGCTCCTGGGGGTGATGCTGCTTTCATTACAAACTCAGTGGGAAAGGACAGTGGATGTGTGTGAGTGTGTTTCATTCAAAGCTCAGTGGGATGACTGTGTTTAGGCGCAAAGCTTGTAAAAGGTGTTTGTCTGTGCTGATAGGCATGATACTTCCTGCTCCGAGATTAAGCTCCTCAGGGAGCAGATCGAGAGCCTTAGGTGTGTATGCGTGTGTCCTTTGGTGGGTATTCATGTGTCCTGAGGTGTGTATGCGTGTGTCCTTTAGTAGGTTTTCATGTGTCCTTTAGTGTGTATCCATGTGTCCTTTGGTTTGTTTGTATGTGTCCTTAGGTGTGTATTCATGTGTCATTTAGTGTGTATTCATGTGTCCTGAGGTGTGTATTCTTGTGTCCTGAGGTGTGTATTCATGTGTCATTTAGTGTGTATTCATGTGTCCTGAGGTGTGTATTCTTGTGTCCTGAGGTGTGTATTCATGTGTCCTGAGGTGTGTATGCATGTGTCCTGAGGTGTGTATTCTTGTGTCCTGAGGTGTGTATTCATGTGTCCTGAGGTGTGTATTCATGTGTCCTTAGGTGTGTATGCATGTGTCCTGAGGTGTATATTCTTGTGTCCTGAGGTGTGTATTCATGTGTCCGGAGGTGTGTATTCATGTGTCCGGAGGTGTGTATTCATGTCATGTGAGCCGCCAGTAGTGTCACTCTCTCATTCTCTTTCTCTTGCCACCATGGAAGTTAAGCTCCGGAGGCCATCAAGCTTGACTGCTGCTCGGCATCGTGGGTAATTGCACAACGGCAACATGAACTGAGGAGGGGCGTTCGGGGTGATGGTGGGGGTGGGTGTGTGTGTGTGTGTGTGTGTGTGTGGGGTGGGGGTGCAGGGGCTGATATACGTTTGAAATTCATCACATTTTTAAATCCCTGCTGTTGGCATTTCCATATTTCCATATTTATCTCTCGGTGCTTGCCAGCGCTCGCTCCCACTCTTTTGCATTCGGTCATCTAAAAATAGCCAAGTCCCCATCCACACACACACACACACACACACACACACACACACACACACACACACACACACACACACACACACACACACACACTTTCGCACACACACTTGCGCACACACACACCTGGACACATGCACAAGGTGCTGAAAACATTTGACTGCTCAGTTACTTTACTCCTTAGTTTTACAGAGGCCAGGATTCACAGTGACAATATAGCAAGAAAACAGAGACAATTCATTATAACAGTTCTGAGCATAATAAGCACATTAGCAGTAGCTGAAGTACAAAGCCACAGACAGAGGGACACAGACAGAGGGACACAGACAGAGGGACACAGACAGAGGGACACAGACAGAGGGACACAGACAGAGGGACACAGACATGGGGAGACAGACAGGGTGAGATATACAGGGGGACACAGACAGAGGGACACAGACAGAGGGACACAGACAGAGGGACACAGACAGAGGGACACAGACATGGGGAGACAGACAGGGTGAGATATACAGGGGGACACAGACAGAGGGACACAGACAGAGGGACACAGACATAGAGGGATAAGACAGATGGACACAGACATAGAAGGACACAGACATGGGGACACAGACAGGGTGAGACAGACAGGGGAGATAAACAGTGGAAACAGACAGAGGGACACAGACAGAGGGACACAGACAGAGAGGGACACAGACAGGGTGACAGACAGGGGACACAGACATGGGGAGACAGACAGGGTGAGACAGACAGGGTGAGATATACAGGGGGAGACAGACAGGAGGACACAGACAGAGGGACACAGTCAGAGGGACACAGTCAGAGGGACACAGTCAGAGGGAGACAGACAGAGAGACACAGACAGGGTGAGACAGACAGGGATACAGACAGAGGGACACAGACAAGGACACAGACAGAAAGGGACACAGACAAGGACACAGACAGAAAGGGACACAGACAGACAGACAGACAGATGGACACAGTCAGAGGGAGACAGACAGAGAGACACAAACAGGGTGAGACACACAGGGGAGACAGACAGAGGGACACAGACAAGGACACAGACAGATAGGGGCACAGACAGGGAGACAGACAGATAGGGGCACAGACAGGGAGACAGACAGTAGCAGAAAGGAGAGTGACAGTCGCAGAGAGGAGAGTGACAAGCGATATAAGACAAGCTAAGACTATGCTTATTTCACGTAAAACTTCCACTGAAGCTATCATTGGTTAGTAGTAAAGTATGAATGAATGACACGGACCACAAGTCATCCTGGTGAACGTCAGCTAGCGTGTCTAGAGAGATATGAGGGTTTGTGCTGTGAGGATACCAATTATTGATCTGGCGTCATTAACTAATCAATTATTGATCCGGCCACATTAACTGGGAGTGATTCTCATTAGGAGGTTGTCACTAATGTCACGCATGCGTGTGTGTGTTTGTGTGTGTGTGTGCACTGTGGCAAGTACAGGTGAATGCTAATACCACACTTTCATTAAGACACATGCTGCCCTACGGCCCCTTCCTCTCAGCCAGTGAAATGGGTTTAAATGTCTTCATTTGCTGACACACGACGATGAAGGACATCATTTAGATGAATGAGTCATGCACAGACAGTGTCTACGAGCTGTCGTCTGGTGGACGCATAGGCATCATGCTCAGACAGTGTCTACGAGCTGTCGTCTGGTGGACGCATAGGCATCATGCTCAGACAGTGTCTACGAGCTGTCGTCTGGTGGACGCATAGGCATCATGCTCAGACAGTGTCTACGAGCTGTCGTCTGGTGGACGCATAGGCATCATGCTCAGACAGTGTCTACGAGCTGTCGTCTGGTGGACGCATAGGCATCATGCTCAGACAGTGTCTACGAGCTGTCGTCTGGTGGACGCATAGGCATCATGCTCAGACAGTGTCTACGAGCTGTCGTCTGGTCGACGCATAGGCATCATGCTCAGACAGTGTCTACGAGCTGTCGTCTGGTGGACGCATAGGCATCATGCTCAGACAGTGTCTACGAGCTGTCGTCTGGTGGACGCATAGGCGTCATGCACAGTCACACAGGGCCTTCATCTTTAAGTAAACCGCCTGAAGAACACCATTATGGAGACGAGTGGTGGGCGGGGCCTCAGGAGAAGAAACAGTTATGTGAAAGAGGAAACATAAAACCCATCTCTATCTGTGTCCCTCTCCTTCTCTCTCTCTCCTCCCTTCCTCCTCTTCTTATCTCTCTCCTCCCTTCACCATCTCCTTCTCTCTCTCTCCTCCCTTCCTCCTCTTCTCTCTCTCTCCTCCCTTCCCCACTTCTTCTCTCTCTCCTCCCTCCGCCATCTCCTTCTCTCTCTCCTCCCTCCGCCACTCCTTCTCTCTCTCCTCCCTTCCCCATCTCCTTATGTCTCTCCTCCATTCCTCCTCTTCTTCTCTCTCTCCTACCTTCCTTCCCTATCTCCTTCTCTCTCTCCTCCCTTCACCACTCCTTCTCTCTCTCCTCCCTCCGCCATCTCCTTCTCTCTATCCTCCCTTCCTCTTCTCTTTCTCTCTCTGTACTTCCTCCACTCCCATCTCATTCTCCTCCATGTTTGCCCCCCCCCCCCCCCCCTGTCTCTGCAGTGCCATTGGGAGCTTGTGGAGGTAATTGCTCTCACTGGCGTAGCTGTAATGGGTGCTGGATGAAGTATTGACCGCTTCTAGATTTTGATTAAGGGGCCGTAGGGCAGCATGTGTCTTAATGAAAGTGTGATATTAGCATTCACCTGTACTTGCCACAGTGCACACACACACACACACACACACACACACACACACACACACACACACACACACACTCATACAAACACACATGCACACACACACACACACACACACACACACTCACGCAAACTCACACATACATACACACACACATACGCACACACAGACACACACACACACACACACATACACACTCACACTGATTACAAACTACCATCTTTATCTAGCTGGCAGCTCACTTAATGGCACTGTTTATCGATTAAAAATTGCGATGTGTTTTATATTTCCATCTCTGCAGTGAATACTGTTGAGTGTGTGTGGTGGGGGTTTGGAGAAGGTCGAAGGAGCGTGATTGTGAGTGTGTATGTACTGTACGTATGTGTATGTGAGTGTGTCTGTCTGTGTGTTTGTAAGAGAGAAAGAGAGAGCAAGAAAGAGAGAGAGAGTGAAAGGAGGGGCTTGTTTATTAGGCCAGTAATGAACTCCCTCCGATGGGAAAGGTCAACGGTAATCATTTCTGATTTCGCCGCTGAACATCTTTAATGCCTCGGACATGTGTCCTTTTAAATGTGCCGTTAGCCAGCGCTGGGCAGCTGATAGCACTGCGCTCGCCCATCCAATGGAAATGCCTCGCTCTCAGTAATAATAATAATAATAATAATAATAATAATTCATTTTATTTTTAACGCACTTTTCATTCCAAAGAATCTCAGAGTGCCTCAGTCTCTCCGCTATGCAAATGGATGTATTGAAAAAGCACATATTAGCAAGTGAAATGGCACCAGGGCTATTCTGATCAGCATTTATCAAGGCTGAGTGGGTCTGGCTGAGAAAATGTTTAAATCTGACTCTGTTTCACAACCTGCAGGTCGGGCCCAGCCAGCCTATAGGAAGGCTAAGAGGTGCAGCCAGCCTATAGGAAGGCTCAGAGGTGCAGCCAGCCTATAGGAAGGCTAAGAGGTGCAGCCAGCCTATAGGAAGGCTCAGAGGTGCAGCCAGCCTATAGGAAGGCTAAGAGAGGCAGCCAGCCTATAGGAAGGCTCAGAGAGGCAGCCAGCCTATAGGAAGGCTAGGAGATGCAGCAGGCATGTGTGTGTGTGTGTGTGTGTGTGTGTGTGTGTGTGTGTGTGTGTGTGTGTGTGTGTGTGTGTGTGTGTGTGTGTGTGTGTGTGTGTGTGTGTGTGTGTGTGTGTGTGTGTGTGTGTGTGTGTGTTGTATGTGTGTGTGTGTGTGTGTGTGTGTGTGTGAGTATGTAGGTGATTGCCCCATGTCAGGGTCAGTTAATGCTGGCTTATTGATCAGTGAGCTTTCTCCTCTGACGGGGGTGAGATAGACACCCACACACATAGAGAGAGAGAGAGAGAGAGAGAGAGAGAGAGAGAGAGACACACACACACAGAAAGACACACACACACACACACACACACACACATACAGAGACACACACACAGACACACACACACACACACACACACACACACACACACACACACACACACACACACACACACATAAATATCTACCGCTCTGCTCACACTTGATTTGTGTGGGGTACAGGAGCCTACTCCCCTCCTCTTCTCTCTTCCTCCCTCTTCTCCTCTGCTCTCTTCTCTTCTCTGTCCTCTACTCTCTTTGTCTCTGCCATCCCCTTCCCTCCTCTCTCCCCTCCTTTGCTGTCTACCTCTCTCCTCTGCTCTCTTCATCTCTCCCCTCCTCTCTCCTTTTCTCTTCTCCCCTTGAATCTGTGTCCTCTCCTCCTCTCGTCACTTGACCTTCCTCTCCTCTCCTGCCGTCGCATCCTCTCTTCTCTCCTCTCCTTTCCTCCTTTCTTCTTCTCTCTTCCCTCCTCTCCTCCTCTCTCCTCTCCATGCCTCCTCTCACCTCCTCTCTTCTCTCCTGTCCTCCTGTCTTCTCTCCACTCCTATCCTCTCTCTCCTCTCCTTCCCTTTGGGTCTTTTGACGTCTTTATCTACAGAGGGCAGGAATAAAGAGAGAATTCTTTTTTAAAAAGAGCGAACAAAGAAAAGACTTGACAGATTAATTCATTTTTTATCTCATCGCCGCAGCATCAGGACCAAGCCTCACCTTCATCACAGTGTTTGATTGGCTCTCTGAGAGGGGTGGGTTGTTAATGTTTCCACGCCAACGGACCACCCATCAACACTGGACCTCAGCAGGGGTGCTTCAGATGCTGATAAAGCCTTGACCTTTGATCTTTGACCTTTGAATTGTTATAGTACAGCTTTCACTGCTCTACATATAGACATACATTCCTTCATATGGCCTTGACCTCTGAACTTCGACCTGTTACAGTACAGCTCTCTATATTTTCCTCAAAGACCTGTTTCCCCTGATAAAGCCTTGAACTTTGAAGTTCCCCTTCTCTCCACCGTCGACATCCTGAGAAAGCCTTGAACTATGAACCGTTAAAACATATAGTGTCCTTTTTTCTCCCCTCTTGCTGGATGACCTTTGCACTCTGAACTTCTCATTTGCATGTAGATCTGCATCCACTGAAAAAAAAATAAAAAAATCTTGAACCCTGTGCCCTCTGACAGTGCTGTGTGTGTGTGTGTTTGTCCCCCGCAGACCTGGACCCCCCGGTGGTGACGGTGCACCAGAGCATCGGTGAGGCCAAGGAGCAGTTCTACTACGAGCGGACGGTGTTCCTCCGCTGCGTGGCCAACTCCAACCCACCCGTCCGCTACAGCTGGCACCGGGGGCGCGAGGTGCTCTCCCAAGGCTCCGACAAGGGTGTGGAGATCTACGAGCCCTTCTTCACACAGGTAAGAGTATAAGCAGCTGCCCCGCCACACCGCTGCTGTAGTCCATCTGGAGGAATGGAGATAGAGAATAGACTCATAGTGTAATATTGGTACACATAAGGTTAAAGGCACCCAGTGCAACTTTATGTAAACATTCAATGAAAAATAAACATTCAATTTCTAGTCTTTTTTACACGTAGTAAGTTTCAATAACTCCATACCATTACATATCGTCATTCAAGGAGCAAAGATGAGACGTCATTGTGTGGTGAGAACTGATAGAAAATCGTAAACAACAACAATCGCCGGTGGGGAGAGGCCATTTTTCCATTGACTGGAAGCCTGCTGTATTTATTGTAGGTTACAAAAAATAAAGAAGATGGCGGCGATTGTTGTTGTTATCGATTTTCTATCAGTTCTCACCACACAACGACGTCTCATCTTTGCTCCTTGAATGTCGATATGGAATGGTATGGAGTTATTGAAACTTACTACGTTTAAAAAAGACTAGAAATTGAATGTTTATTTTTAAGCCTCGAAAGTTGCACTGGGTGCCTTTAAGGTGAGGTATGTAGTCCATATGGAGGAATGGAGATAGAGGATAGACTAATAGTGTAATATTGGTACACATAAGATTAAGGTGAGGTATGTAGTCCATATGGAGGAATGGAGATAGAGAATAGACCAGTGGTTCTCAATGGAGAATGAGCATGGCTCAGATAGATAACACATTTAAATTATATATTTTTTATATATATATTTAATGATTAATATCCTAGTCATAAAAAATGGAAAACTGTCTGAGTACCACCGAAAGGGAGCCCAGTTTGAGAACCACTGGAATAGACTAATAGTATATTACTGGTATACATAAGGTTAAGGTGAGGTATTGAGCAAACATATTTAAAAATGTTTAGTCTGTAGTCTGTAGCCTCAGCCTTTATTACTATGTAACTTTACACAGATCTTTGTGTACTAAAGTTCTATTAATCACACCTGTCAATCCAGAAAGGGTATGTTTCTATATCAAGTGGGGGCTCGGACCTACCAGTTCAAGCAGAGCACTACTGGATTACCTCCCTCCTAGTAAGCCTGGCTTCGACTTTAGAAAGCCAGACTCAAGTAGAGTCTGACATTTCTAGTTTAGAAATACTTAAGTCTACCCTTTAACGTACTTCAGTTATCCAGGAAGTCGCTCTCTAGGTTCCTCTCTGTGGACTTAGGTACTCTGGCCTCAAATGGGTCCAGCTGTAGCTGGTTAGCCTCAAATGGGTCCAGCTGTAGCTGGTTAGCCTCAAATGGGTCCAACAGTAGCTGGTCAGCCTCAAATGGGTCCAACGGTAGCTGGTTAGCCTCAAATGGGTCCAACGGTAGCTGGTTAGCTTCAAATGGGTCCAGTGGTAGCTGACTAGCCTCAAATTGTGTGGGTGGATCCAGTGGGGTAGTCCAGGGTGTATATGCAGGGATACGGAGTATACGCACATATTTTTCAGTCAGCAGTGGGTATACCCACTTCTCAAAACAGGGTGTTTATCCTGTGCTGTATGTGCTGCTTACAAAAATTAAGAGTATACCCACTTCTCCAGGGACCACTACACCACTGGGTGGATCTGTATCAGTCCCGGGTCAGAGGAGATTTATTAACAGTAATTCATTTAGCGGATGCCTTTATCCACAGCGACTCACAGGACAGATATAGATTGTCATTAGCAGCCTATGTGCCCCCTCTGGGAAACTACTGGAGAACCAGTTCTCTTTGTTCCGCCTTAGAGCCAGCTAAGTGGAGGAGGAGAAGAGAACAGTAAAGACAGAGGGGTTATATACACACAAGGGGGACCGTGCAGGAAAATGGCTGCGATTATGCTTATATTCTGTTCGCTTGGCTTCAGCATAATACGATGGGAATTGTACAAATATATTTTGCATTGCCAGTTTGACTGGTAGATCGTAGAAGCAATGAGAATAGTAGGGACAGAAAATCGAATAGACCACAGACCACCTGCAACGATACAACCAAGGCCCCAAACCTGTAAATGACAACTTTCATACATCTATGTTATATATGGTATAGGTATATATACCTTTCTGAAACCTTAGCAACTTCTGTTATGTTTGTCGTGTACCTGTATTGAGTTTGATACAGTAAAGGCCTAAGTGCCAGCTGTCCTTCGTGATGGTTGCTGTAATCGAGCAGCAAAGTTATACTGGCAGGTTGAAACTTAGAGAGAGGGAGAGGGAGAGAGAGAGAGATGAAAAGAAAAAGAGAGGGATGGCAAAGGAGAAAGGGAGGGAGAAGAAGAGAGAGAAGGGGGGAGAGTGAATACGACATGGGTAGAGTTCTCTGTCTGTCAGAGTGCTTTTGTAAATGGGAAGTGAGTCATGGCTTTTTAACAATCCAGCATGGAGATCACACCAGTTATTAGCAACGATGCCCAAAACACTTTCACTCGTCCTCTTGGCTCCTCTCTCTCTTTCGTTCTCTCTCTCTCTTCTCTCTCGTTCTCTCTCTTTCTCACCACTCTCGTATTCCCCATTGTGTGGACAACAGGCACATCACAGAGAAGTGTGTGTTTTGTTTTTGTATTTGTGGCACTAAATGCCAGCTTACCATTTCACACTTCAGCTGAAGCTACCGAGGGGAGGGACACCACAGTGCTAAAGTGTGTGTGTGTGTGTGTGTGTGTGTGTGTGTGTGTGTGTGTGTGTGTGTGTGTGTGTGTGTATGTGTGTGTGTGTGTTTCTTTGTGATGGGGCGTTCAGTTGTGTGTGTATGTGTGTGATTGTTTGTGAGCATGTGTTGACGTTGTGTTGGCGTTCAATAATGTAATAGTCATGAGGGAGCTTGTGAAAGCAACATTGTAAGGTTTTTATATGTGCTAAACTACCACTTTGAAAGCCTGCTTTAAGTTTTCATACGGTGCTAAACTTACACCATGGCAACCTGATGCTAACATCATGAGACCCTGTGTTTAAGTATGATGCCTTACTGAACTATACCAAATCCCACAGGCCCTAATCCTAGTTTCTTTTGAAAGCTCACGCTTCAGGCATTACACTCCTGGGGTGTGAATGCATACATACGGAACCCTCGCTGTTGGTGTGTGTGTGTGTGTGTGCTGTATGTGTGTGGCTGTGCTGTATGTGTGTGTGTGTGTGTGTGTGTGTGTGCTGTATGTCTGTGTTAGTGCTGTATATGTGTGTCTGTGCTGTGTGTGTGTGTGTGTGTGTGTGTGTGTGTGTGTGTGTGTGTGTATGTGTGTCTGTGCTGTATGTGTGTGTGTGTGTTTTTGTGCTGTATATTTGTGTTTATATGCTGTATGTGTGTGTCTGTGTTGTGTGTGTGTGTGTGTGTGTGTGTGTGTGTGTCTGAGCTGTATGTGTATGTGTATGTGTGTGTCTGCGCTCTACGTGTGTGTGTGTGTGCGTGTGTCTATGCTGAATGTGTATGTATGACTGTGCTGTATGTGTATGTGTGTGTGTGTGACTGTGCTGTATGTGTGTGTGTGTGACTGTGCTGTATGTGTGTGTGTGTGACTGTGCTGTATGTGTGTGTGTGTGTGTGTGCTGTATGTGTGTGTGTTTGACTGTGCTGTATGTGTGTGTATGCGACTGTGCTGTGTGTGTGTGTGTGTGTGTGTGTGTGTGTGTGTATGCTTTGTAACTGCTTCACTAAATCATGCATGACAATCATAAAGCACTTGGTCCTTTCAAATTCCATCTCTCTACTCTTCATGGGCTATTATCTCCATGCATATGTTTTCATATTTCCCTTTCTATCTCTCTCTCTCTCTTTCCCTCTCTCTCTATCGCTATCTCTCTCTCTCTTTCACTCTCTCTCTATCACTCTCTCTCCTTCTGCCCATCTATCTCTGTCTCTCTCTCTCTTATCCTCTCTATCGCTCTCTTTTTCTCTCTCTTTTGCTCTCTCTCATTCTGCCCATCTCTCTCTGTCTCTCTCTCTCTTATCCTCTCTCATTCTGCCCATCTATCTTTCTCTCTCATTCTATCTCTCTCACTCTTTTCATCTATCTCTCTCTTATCCTCTCTCTCTCATCCTGCCCATCCTCTCTCTCTCACTCTGTTCATCTATCTCTCTCTCATCCTCTCTTTCTTATTCTTCTCATCTATCGCTCTCTCATCCCCTCCCTCTCTCTCATCTGTCTCTCTCTCAATCAGTTTATCTATATCTCTCTCACCCTCTCCCGCTCTCTCATTCTGTCCATCTATCTTTCTCTCACCCTCTCCCTCTCTCTCATTCTGTCCATCTATCTCCCTTTCTGTCTCAATGTGACTTTTCATCTTTGTCTTTTTCATCCTCCATGTCTATCTCTATCGTTCTGTCCATCTGTCTCTCTCTCATCCTCTCAATCGGCCTCTCTCTCTCGTTCTTTCCATCTATCGCTCTCTCTCATCCCCTCCATCGGCCTCTCTCTTTCATTCTGTCCATCTATCTGTCTCTTTTCCCATTCTGTCCTTCTATCTGTCTCTTTTCCCATTCTGTCCATCTATCTGTCTCTTTTCCCATTCTGTCCATCTATCTCTTTCTTTTCCCATTCTGACTCCGTCTCTGTTTTCCATTCTCGTCCTTCAATTCACCAAGAGATTTGAATTCCAGTCCGTTGGCTCAGAAAGGCTCAGTGTGGTAGACCTGCAGCCGTCGTCCCGAGCAACGGGAGAAAGAAGGAGAAGTGTGTGTGTGTGTGTGTGTGTGTGTGTGTGTGTGTGTGTGGGGGGGGGGGGGGGGTTGGGTTTGGTCAGGCGTCTAATAGAATTATGTTTGGGAGTTGGCTGAGAAGGGAGGAGTTGGGGTTGATCTTTACAAAATGAACAGGCTGAATGGTCATTCTTCAGAGGACTGGCACAGGGAAAGCCGTCTGATCTTCTAATCTTACTGAGCGAGGAGGGGGGGTGGGGGGGTTTGTTGAGAGGGGAAGAGTCAGATCAAAGGGAATCGTCCATGCCCGTCGGCTGCAGTCACCATCTGCTCCCAGATCCGCGGCGTTAAACGGCCATTCAAAGGCGAGCGCTACGAAGGACCCCCGCTGCGCTCCACCCGTTTCGGAATGTGCCGATAGTCTTCCGAACTCCCACTGTGCCGTTCCTGTTCTAGAATGTGGTGACAGTGTTCCTGTGACCCTTCAACAAAGCAGTTATCATTTCCACAAATTAATAACTCCACACCCCCCCCGTCGGTTGGGAAATGAGTCGACGGCTTCCACTAGTCTGCAGTGCGTAGAATAAGCCCGGCGCTATTTAAAATGCATTGGGCCACGCTGTGTGAGAGAGTGGCGTGGAACGTGCCTCACCAGAGGCTCTTCTCCATTCATCATGTGAGCAATCCTTTCAGCTACACACAGTTCAAAGAAACTTCTAGATCACAAGTACGTAGGGAATGTAGACGCAGGCTACTTTTAAATTCAAACGCGTGCAATGACAAATGCATAAAACTGAGAGACTTCTTATCTAATATTTAACTCAAGGTTGATTGCATTGTCCTGTTTCTTGTCGTTTCTGAAAATGAAACCCTTAATGCTATGCTTATTTAAGCAGTCACAAACAAAGGAAGTGCTTGGCACTGGAATGGAACCACTATAGCGCTATTGTCATTTATAATTACCCAATCTTGCAGTTTATTTACCCATTACTCTGATTAAACATTAGCATTACCAACTCGATTTAGCATGTCAATTTGAACAAGCGAACAAGTGGCCTTTTTGACTATATAGCCATTTTTTTTTTTTTTTTTTACTTTTAACAATTCTGTGCATTGAAGCATTTGAACACAATAACAATGCACACTGATCACGGAAACGGGAAATGGGAAAAAACGGGAAATGGGAAATTGAGCACCCCAAATTGACATTGCAGTAAGTTTAAATGACTCTTTAAATTGACTTTTTCTGTTAAAAGACTTTATGACGAATGAACAAGCCTTCGCATTGATGCTTTCTAATACTACAATGGTCATCGATGTTGGATGGCCATTTATGTTGTCATATGAATGGAGAGATTAGGAGCTCTTTTGCTTATAACATACCCAAGACCTCAAGTGACCGAAACAGCTTATCACTGTGGTTCAGTAGGTTTCTGCACATATTCCGGCAAGAAAACTACTTTTCACAGTATGATAATTTGAGAAAAATACAAACATGACTAAATATACTAAATTATTACATCTGTTTAACATAGAGTTTAGTGGCTCGGTAGTGGCTTGTTCGGCAGATCACAGCTGTCGCTGGTTCTGATGGGATAACAATACATGCTGGGTGGTTCTGAATCAGTTCTGGTCTGGCATGGGCATTATGACGAATGAACAAGCCTTTAGAGTTTAGTGGCTCGGTAGTGGCTTGTTCGGCAGATCACAGCTGTCACTGGTTCTTATGGGATAATTGTGTTTGAATGCTTCAATGCACAGAATTGTTAAAAGTAAAAAATGGCTATATAGTCAAAAAGGCCACTTGTTCGCTTGTTCAAATTGACATGCTGAATCGAGTTTGTAATGCTAATATTTAATACATGATGGGATTTAATGCATGCTGGGTGGTTCTGAATGGGTTCTGAATGGGTTCTGGTCTGGCACGGGCTTGTTCCGGGTTGGTTCTGGACCAGTTCATTTGCATACCACTCTCTGCCTCTGGCTCTGAGCTGCAGGGGGAGACTAAGATCCTGAAGCTGAAGAACCTGCGGCCCAAAGACTACGCCAACTACAGCTGCGTGGCCTCCGTCAGGAACGTCTGCGGCATCTCCGACACCAACATCATCTTCCAGCTCAGCAACAAGACCGGTACGACGCCGCCGTCACACGTCACATGTCTCTCACTCTCCCTCTCTATCTCTCTCTCTATCTCTCTCTCTCTCTCTCTCTCCCTCTCTCTCTCTCTTGCTCTCTCTCTCTCTCTCTCTCTCTCTCTCTCTCGCTCTCTCTCTCTCTCTCTCTCTCTCCCTCTTTATCTCTCTCTCTATCTCTCTCTCTCTCTCTCTCTCCCTCTCTATCTTTCTCTCTCTCTCTCTCTCTCTCTCTCTCTCTCCCTGCCCCTGTCTGTGTGTGTGTGTCTCTCTCTCCCTCTCTCTCTCTCTCGCTCTCTCTCTCTCTCTCTCCCTGCCCCTGTCTGTGTGTGTGTGTGTGTGTCTCTCTCTCTCTCTCTCTCTCTCTCTCTCTTGCTCTGTCTTTCTCTCTCTCTCTTTCTCTCTCCCTCTCTCTCTCTCTCTCTCTCTCTCTCCCTCTCTCTCTCTCAATTTCAATTTCAATTTCAATTCAGCTTTATTGGCATGACAAAAAAAACACAATTTGCATTGCCAAAGCATTCTTGTAATACATATAATAATATAATAGAACAAGTAGAAAATAAAACATAATTTTGTAACGGCAGTGTGTGTGTGTGCATGTGTGGATGTGAGTGCATGTAAGTGTGTGTGGGGGAATGTATCCGTGTGTGTGGTTTACTGATGAAGTGACTCTTCTCTTTTTCTATGGCAAGCATCTATATATTTTGCTGCCACTCTTGTGCTCCTCTCTTCCTCTCCCAATAACACCCTCAGACCTGGGTCAAGGTTCTGAGGGTCTGGGTGCATGGCTCTGAATTTAGGGAAGAATTGGTCCCTTATGTCTTTCCATTTGCAGCATTCTGCCAGGAAGTGAAACTCTGTTTCAATTACACCTTGGGTGCAGTTGGTACACAGCCTGTCCTCTCTGGGCAGCCAGGTTTGCCTGTGTCTGCCCTTTTCGATGGCCAGACTGTGGTTACTAAGCCTGTACCTGGTCAAGGTTTTTCTCTGCCTGGTGTCAGTGACTGTGAATAGGTAGTTTGCCACAGTATACTCTCTGTTTAGGGCCAAATAACATTGAAGTTTATTTTGTCTTTTTGTTGTTTCAGTCCAGTATGATAAGTAATTTAGTTTTTCTGCATTGATAATTTGGTTAGGCCGAATTGTTTGAGAAAGGGTGGCGAGGTCCTGAGGCTGACTATTAGTTTGGTTATTTGTACTATTAGTACATGTGAGTCTCAGGACTAGCTGGATGAGGGGGCTTGTTTTTGCACTCATCATTTGGCTTTTTAGGGCTTTGTAACAATAAGAGTTGGGGTCGCTCCTTTTGAGGTGTTCAAAGAATTTGATGGCTCTTTTTTCTATTTTAATTAATAAAGGGTATTGGCCCAATTCAGCCCTGCATGCATTGTTGGGTGTGTTCCTCTGTACTTTGAGTATACTTTTACAGAACTCTGCATGCAGGGTTTCGATTGGGTGTTTGTCCCATTTTTCAAATCCATTGTGCATAGGAGGACCCCATACTTCACTGCCGTATAATGCGATTGGTTCAATAATTGTTTGGAATATTTTGAGCCAGATCCGAATGGGTATGTCAAATTGAATAGATTTTTTGATGGCATAGAAAGCTCTTCTTGCTTTCTCTTTCAAATCACTCACGGCCAAGCTGAAATTTCCAGTAGAACTCATTCTCAGTCCAAGGTAGGTGTAACTTTTTACATTTTCGATTTCATATGTACCAAGGGTGAATTTCTTTCCCTGATTTCTGAATTTTTTCTGGAAGGTTAGTGTTTTTGTTTTTTGTGGGTTAATAGTCAGAGCCCAGGTCTGACAGAACTTGTGCAGGACATTTAGGCTCTGCTGTAGACCCTCTTCTGTTGGGGACAGCAGAACCAAATCGTCCGCAAAGAGAAGACATTTGATTTCAGAGTCATTTAATATGAGGCCAGGAGCTGCTGACTGCTCAAGTCTTTTTGCCAATTCATTAATATATATATTGAAGAGCGTCGGTGATAGAGGGCAGCCCTGTCTCACACCCCGTTCTTGAGTGAAGAATTTAGTTTGTTTGTTTCCTATTTTAATTGCACATTTGTTATTTGCGTACATTGTTTTTATGATGTTGTATGTTTTCCCCCCTACACCTGTTTCAATCAGTTTACAGAATAGGCCTTCATGCCATATAGAGTCAAAGGCCTTCTGAAAATCTACAAAGCAAGCAAATATTTTAGCTTTTTTTTCGTTTACATATTTATCTATTAAGGTGTGTAGGGTGAACATATGATCAGATGTTCTATTCTTTGGTAGGAAACCTATTTGACTTTTACTCAGGGCATCATGCTCAATAAGGAAGTTTATTATTCTATTGTTTAAAATTTTACAAAATAACTTCCCCAGATTACTATTAACGCAGATGCCCCGGTAATTATTTGGGTCGAATTTATCTCCACTTTTGAAAAGGGGTGTAATGAGTCCTTCGTTCCAGATATCAGGGAAGTATCCAACACTCATTACCAAATTGAACAGTTTTTGAATAGCCAAACAAAGGTTGTGGCTTGCATTTTTAAGCATTTCATTAAGGACGCCATCCGGCCCGCTTGCCTTTCTTGACTTCAGGCTTTGGAGTTTTTCTGTTAGTTCATTTTTTGTTATTGGGTAGTCTAATTGGTTTTGATATTTATTAATTGTTTTTTCCATATCAATCCTTTTTTGATCAATTTTGGTTTGTTCTGGGTTCATGCTATGGTTTCCATAGAGATTTTCAAAATGCCTCTCCCATACTCCTCCATTTTTGATGGCAAGTTCCTCATGTTGCTTTTTGTTGAGTGCATTCCAGTTATTCCAGAAATTATTAGAATTTAGAGATTCTTCAATTGTTTCTAATTGATTTCTGGTGAACTGTTCCCTCTTCTTCCTGATTGTGTTTTTGTATTGCTTAAGCTCTTCATAATAACTAATGCGTAAACCAGGATCATCAGGTTGTCTGTGTTTTTTATTTGACAGAAGCCTAAGATTTTTCCTCATGATTTTACAATCCTGATCAAACCATTTTTCATTGTCTTGTTTATTCCTATTGTTTTTCGGGGTAGTTTTAAGGTTAGAAATGGTTGCCAGGTAGTGGAAAATGTTGTTTAAATCCTCGGCTGCATGGTTTACACCATCTTTACTAAGCAGGTAAGTATTAGCTAAAAATGTTTCTATTTGAGAACCTGCTTTAGGTTGACAAAAGGCTTTCAGGTACTCCTCTTTGCTGTTATGGGCCCATCTGTAGGTTACTCTAGTGCTATACAGCAGGCAGGGCTTTGTGTGTGTGTTGGTATTTTCACTGATTTTAAGATACACTGTAATTTGGCTGTGATCAGACAGAGGTGTTAGTGGTTTGACCGTGAGTGCTTTGAAAGTGAATAGGTCCAAATCTGTGATAATGTAGTCAACTGTTGAGCAGCCAAGTGATGAGCTATAGGTATATCTCCCTAGCGAGTCCCCTCGCACCCTACCATTGACCAGGTACAGACCAAGGCTTTTACAGAGCTCGATGAGCAATCTCCCATTTTTATTAACTGATTTATCAAAGGTTTTACGGGCAAAGTTGACCATATTTGATGGGTAACTGTTGCCAAATATATGGTTATTGCCTTCATCTGAGTTGTAGTCTGCTAAAGATCCTGTTCTGGCATTTAAGTCTCCACAGATCAACACTTTACCCTGGGCCTGAAAGTGGATGATCTGATTGTGGAGAGTATCAAAAATGTCTTCATTATAATAAGGAGATTCAGAGGGGTGAATGTACAGAGCACAGAGGAATATATCATTTGTTGTCTGTGTTAGTTTTTTGTCAATTTTAAGCCAGATATGCGATTCTTCTTTTTTGATTGTGGTGATGTATTCGGCTATTTCTGATTTCAGCCAAATAATTATGCCTCCTGAATCTCTTCCACGTGTGACTTCCACGTGTTTTCTGGAGGAAATGGCTATTTCACAGTATCTTGTGGGACAGAGAGTCACCTCATCAGTTTTGCGCCATGTTTCTTGGAGAATTATTATGTCTGTGTTTTGAATGCTTTTTTGAAATTCCAGGGCTTTAGTTTTACAACCAAAGCTGGATGAATTTATGCCCTGGATATTCCACAGTGTAACTGTTAAAGATTTCATCACAAAGTAATGTACCAGTAATGATTTGACACATTTTAACAAGTTTCATGGACCTCAAAGATGAGTTAAACCTATCCTTATGAATTATACTATCGTACATTTTTATGTGCACACATATAGACTTTTATACTGTATATAATATATACATACATATATTGCTTATATATAATCACTATTATGTTGTTGTTGTTATGGTTATTATTCATAAACAGTTATAATCAATTGTTTTGGTCTGACTCATGGCTGGTCCATAAGCCGTGTGCATATGATGTCCAGCATATCTCTGATCTCTGCTAGTTTAGTGCTGCTGGTGTTGCATGAGCCTCTCAGCACAGTTGCATACGTAGGCTGCTCCTGCTGCTCTGGCCTACCATGGGGTGTTTGGAGGTCATGATGCCTGCCTGTGGTGGAGCTGCTCCCTGCTGCAGGCACCCTCGGCCTGGGGTGGCTACCCCGGTGTCTGTCTGCTGGTGGGTGTTGGTGCAGCTGGTCCAGGGAATTTGATGTCACCAGATGTTGATGTAGCGGCATAAGATTCCTCTGCTGGTACTCAGGATGCTTCCTCTGTGTGGGGTGTCTGTGCCAGGTCGCGGGGTTGCGGGGCTCTCTAGGCTGGGGAGCGTGGTGTTGCCTCGGTGGTGTGGAGTGTTGAGTCGCAGGCCTCTCATGTGTTGGCTGTTGAGGCATGGTGTCCACGGCTGCAGGGTGTCGTTTGCTGTTCTCTGCCTGGTGCCTAGATGTGGGATGATGTTTGTAGTGGAGTTCAGGAGGGTATGGTCTGCTGTTCTCTGCCTGATGCCTAGATGTGGGATGATGTTTGTAGTGGATTTCAGGAGGGTATGGTCTGCTGTTTTGGGAGACTGTGGTTTCTTTCCTATTTGAACTTCGACCAAAAGCAACGTCTTTCAATGTTTTTGCAAAAACACTAATGGTATCTTTGCGTAGGTGGACATGGTCATGCAGGCTGTGTAGGCCGAGCATTGGGTGGTGTGCCAGGTGGACGTTTGGCATGAGGGCACATCCACGGGAGATGGCGGCATTCACCTTGTTTATGGTGTCTGGGTGGAAGTCAGCTCTGGGCAGGATGGTGGAAATGACTATTTTGGACATGGGAAAAGTCTCTGTTGCTTTTTCTGCCACTCTTTTGATAGACTCTGCCACACGCTCTTGTTGTGTTCTTAGGTCATTTGTCCCCACATGTATGATGATATAGCTTGGTTCACCTAGACTTTCACTGGTCAACAGTTTAAACGCATCCGCCGTTTTTGGGCACCAAAGTTTTGTGGTTTTTTGGTGCGGAAACAGCTGCTCTTCATTTATAAATTTGCCATTAGAATCAATTAGGATGACTACTTCTGCATCATTAGTTGATAAAGCTCGCTCTTGGCTGAAGTGAGTGGGTTTAGGGATGTCTGCTTGTGTGCTGGATGGTGATTTTGATAGAGAAGGGGGCTCTACCTGTGATTGAGTGGTCGATGCTGGTGTTTGAGTGGCAGCTGAAGTGGTGGGATACAGCTTACTCTTCATCTGTTCTCTGCTAGAAGTTGGAATTCCATCGAGGAAGCTACAAAGAAAGAAATGGAGAGGACTGGGGCATTTCTTCTTAGCAAGCTCTTAAATGCTAACATGGAGCTACAAGTTTATGAACTACTACTATTAGAGGAGAAACTGGATGACTATGACTAAATTAGTTGAATTGAAATGCGCTTTACAAATTAATTTGACTTGACTTGACTATTTCTGAAAATAGTCTTCTTCTGCACCTCTCCAGAAGATATGCCCCTGTGAAAAGGCTTGGCTCGAGGCCTTTAGCCATCTGCCTTCACATTGATACTTTCGGATACTACAGTGGTCATCAATGTTAGATGGCCATTTATGTTGTCATATGATTAGAGGGATTAAGAGCCTTTTTTCTTATAACATACCCAAGACCTCAAGGGACCGAAACAGTTTATCACTGTGGTTCAGTAGGTTTCTACACATATTCCAGCAAGAAAACTACTTTTCACAGTATGATAATTTGAGAAAAATACAAACATGACATGTATACTAAATTATTACATCAGTTTCACATAGAACTAGAACTTACCCAAGTTCAGTAGAGTTTTTTAAACCCATCCTTAGTTCCACTTACATATTATTAGTAGCAAATTATTACTTATTATTAGTAGCAGAACTCACACAAATAAATGTGTTACATGAATTGGGCAGAACTCAAACAAGTCAATCTGAATTTGGAACCACTGCTTTGAAAATGGCATACATTTGTAAAACTATCGCAGCAGCCAAGAACCACAAAAGAGCCTGATTCTAGTCCCAGACTCTCGTGGTTTAAAGGTGAAGAGCCTGATTCTAGTCCCAGACTCTCGTGGTTTAAAGGTGAAGAGCCTGATTCTAGTCCCAGACTCTCGTGGTTTAAAGGTGAAGAGCCTGATTCTAGTCCCAGACTCTCGTGGTTTAAAGGTGAAGAGCCTGATTCTAGTCCCAGACTCTCGTGGTTTAAAGGTGAAGGGCCTGATTCTAGTCCCAGACTCTCGTGGTTTAAAGGTGAAGGGCCTGATTCTAGTCCCAGACTCTCGTGGTTTAAAGGTGAAGAGCCTGATTCTAGTCCCAGACTCTCGTGGTTTAAAGGTGAAGGGCCTGATTCTAGTCCCAGACTCTCGTGGTTTAAAGGTGAAGCATCCCATACATTTAAACCTGAATTTGTTTAGAAAAGCCCATTAAAACAAAGCCACATCAATCCTCTTAAGCCTAATTTATACTTCGGTGGACAACACTTTTGAAAAGGTCGCCGACACAAATTACGTCATGGACGACACTTTAAACCGTTGTTTTGAAGTGTCGGCTACATGGAGAAATTTCTACTGGCGCTGAAGTCGTCACAAAGTGTCGCGCAAGTGTGATTGGCTAGATAGACGGCACGCGTCGTTGACTTTGTTGTTTGAATTTTTTCCTCGAGCGGTCAACAGCAGCTGATTTTCCAACAAAAATTCTCCCATTATGACGAATTTGGCGGCTGTTGGCCTGAAGTATAAACACACAAGCCTGGACGACACTTTTTTTTTTGTGTCTGCGACCTTTTCAAAAGTGTCGTCCACCGAAGTATAAATTAGGCTTTAGTGAACTAATGTAGAACATCTGTAGAACATTAAGACTGTTTTGCATCTGTGTCTCGGACCTCCCTTCCACAGCTTCTCCCTCCATCAAGCTCCTGGTGGAGTGTGTGTGAGTGTGAGTGTGAGTGTGTGTGTGTGAGAGAGAGATCATATGTCTATGTGTGTGTGTGTGAGAGAGAGATCATGTGTGTGTGTAGAACATCTGTAGAACATTAAGACTGTTTTGCCTCTGTGTCTCGGACCCCCCTTCCACAGCCTCTCCCTCCATCAAGCTCCTGGTGGAGGATCCTATCGTAGTGAACCCTGGCCAGACGGTGGCGCTGGTGTGCATCACCACGGCGGGCGAGCCTCACCCTACGCTCACCTGGACGACAGGAGGGGGTGGGGCTCTGCCGGAGAGGAGCCAGGTGAAGGATGGCACGCTCACACTGCGTGAAATCTCCTCGGATGAGGCTGGCGTCTACAGCTGCGTGGCCAGTAACAACGTGGGCAACCCAGCCAAGAAGTCCACCACCATCATCGTCAGAGGTAATAATAATAATAATAATGCATTTTATTTGTATAGCACACTTTCACATACAAAGATGTCTCAAGGTGCTTAACAGGGTCACAATAGCAATTTAAAACAGTGCATTCAAAACTTTACAGAAAAGAAATAAAAGAAAAACAGAAACCAGGACTTTAGGAGAAGGCAGATATATATATATATATAGAGAGGTGTGTAACTTAGTATTAATTCACAATATTACATTAGTTCTCATTCATGTATTTTTTTGTATTATTTATTAACATATTCATTTAGTATTAATTCCTATTTCAACTTAGTATTCATTAACATATTAACTTAGTATTTATTCATATATTAGCTTAGTATTCATTCATATATTAGCTTAGTATTCATTCCTATTTCAACTTAGTATTCATTAACATATTAACTCAGTGGTGGTCCGTCAGGGCCTTCAAGGCCTTCTCTGCTGGCCTAAATATCATCAGAAAATAAATGTAATAAAATACATTTAATTTTAATATTTTCTTTCCATAAATATGTATTCAATTATTCCCTATAGTCCATTATCTTCATTTCATAACTTCCAGCGTTGTTAATTTATGTTAGAGCTTTCATCCAATCATATTTCAGCTATCGTGTGTTGCCACGCTCCGCGAAATCTTCCCCGAGAACAGAAATCTTCCCTGAGGCCTTCAGAATTCACATTGAAGGCCCGTGTACATCTGATTGGTTATCACAACTGGCTGTTTCATTTAATTTAAGTTGAATGAACTGAAACAGACAGTTGTGACAACCAATCAGATTTCGAGTTGGCGACACTGGGCCTTCTAGAAGGCCCGGAAGATTTCTTTCTTCGCGTTGAACGTGACACGTAAACGTCCTTTGATTGGATACTGAGGCAGACCGGTGCAGTGCTTCAGTGCTCAGTTTAGCTGGCTAATGCGAAAACGACGTACATGCTTATGCTAGTTGTTTCAATTGGTAAGACTAAATATAATTACATTAACCAACTCATATAAACTAGTTTACACCAACTTGATAATTCCAGTTTTTGATACAATTACAACGCCATTTTCAAGACGGAACTTTCAATAAAAACTGGATATCGTGAGGATGGGAAGTTTAATGAAACTGCTTTGCAGGTGGGACAATGCGATGTTTAGTGGACAAACTTGTTTAAGCTCACATAGGCTACTTTCGGTGGACTTAATAAAACTTTGTAGACTAATCCCTGAAAATCGCCTTTTATTTTTAAGTTGTGACAGTAATATCCAAGCGATCATATAACTGAGAGTTTACTACTCTTAATGTATTGTTAATACGGGT
>NC_137914.1:4090027-4100027 GCF_963457725.1 Sprattus sprattus
TGGAGAATTGCGTCCGTGCCGATGGCATAGCAGGGTCGATAGGCATATAACTGCCTTCTGTAGTTTTGCCTGCCGATGCCCGCCGACCTGACTTTGATTACCTTCTGCCGATCTACTAAGTAGCTTATTTGCCGTCTTGCTTAGTCTTGTGTTGCACATGATTGATGTTTGACTGTGTAATGACAGTCGTTGAGTAAGTAGTTTGTCATAATGTCAAAGTCAGCACATTTCAAGAGATTTCGTAAGTTTTAGCTGCTAGCATACCTTTAGCGAATAGCTATTAATCCTTAATGCACCTTTAAGTGCCATTGCAGGGGTACCCCTCACTCTATCATTGCAGGGCATTCAGTTCATGAGCCAAAAACTCCTCTGGGTTAATGAGACTCATTGATCTGAATGCTGTTGTAAAGCGCTATGCCAGTGGAGATGTGTGTCTGAGGCCGCATTGCCATGGGAACGGAAGAGTTTTCTCCCTCCTTTTCCTGGGCTCTGTGATGCACTGACTAGGTGCGGAGAGAGAGCGAGAGAGAGAGAGAGAGGGGAGTCTCGTAAAAGCCATTTGCTCAATAATTGATGCTGAATGCGTGTCTGTGTATGTTAACTCGTCCTGCTCCTCTCTCTCTCTGCGGCGAGGGCCGCACTACACTGATGCTTTTAAATGTGGTTGCTCTGCTTGTCCTGCCACTCTCGTTGGCTTTCACGCTACCTAGTAAGCCACTAACCCCCCTCCCCCTCCTCTCGCTGTTTTCACCGTGCTGTGGAAAGTTCCCTTGGAGAGCACAGGTGAGACCGAGGTCCTGCAAAGTCCAAATCCAAATGTACTATCCGCGGATCAAACGTATGCCCAGATGCTGACAAACATTTGCCACTACATACAAAAATAAATAGTTCTCTACAAACAATAGGGAAAAAAAACGAGTACCCCAGATACATGCAGATGTCAAGCTATGCTACACTCCTCCTCATAAATAATGTGTCAGTTGCTATCTAAACATTAGCCTTGGGTGAAAAGACTAAGAGCGAACTATGATCACAAAACAACAACATTCCTGTGCCAGGAATAGTCAAAGGCCCTGCTGACCCGACCTACTGACCCGAGGAGAGAGAACGTTAAGGGTTGTGGGGTAAAACATTTACATTTACATTTAGTAATTTAGCAGTTGTGGGGTAAAACAATGTAGTTTATTCATATTTCTATAAGCTTAAAATAGCTTTAAAAAAGATAACATCATAAAGGACAGGAATGTACAGCTGGAATAACATTGATAAATGTATTCTTAGTTGTAATGCCCTGTACGTTCTTCAGGTCCCTGTTACATTTACATTTAGTCATTTAGCAGACGCTTTTGTCCAAAGCGACGTACAAGGGAGAGAACAGTCAAGCTAAGAGCAATAAAAACTGCTATAACAATAAAAACTCCTTTTTTTTTTTTTAAAGGCAACGACATAGAAAGAAAAAGGAAAAAGAAGTGTGGGACTGTCACTGCTTAAGTGCAAGTTAAGCCAAGGTGCCAGTTAGGAAGGGAGGTGCTCTCTGAAGAGTTGTAATAGTAAAGTTCTGTTTGCCATCAGCATCCTGATGAATGATAAACGCTGGACTAGGACTCTGTGGCATAGGACTCGTGTCCTGTGTTGGGAGTAGGGATGGGTATCGTTTGGGTTTTTTCCGATACCGGTACATAACCGATACTTTTAAAACGATACCGGTGCCTAAACGGTGCCAGAACCGATACTTTTTTTTTTTTTTTAATTAAAAGACATTAGGCTTATTTATTGCCAAGGCAAATAGTTTTCTTTAAATTTAACAATATATTAACTGTTTGAGGTATACTATAAATAAAAATAAATACAAAACACTTGGCTTCAAACCTTTTAACTTCAAACTATGAACAATATATTAACTTATAACAACTGTTTACAGTATACTTAAATAAATATAAATAAATACATAACAAACTCTGTACACACACTTCACACTTCAGTAATACTTTTGCAGAAATATGAGCATGTTTGCCTTCAGAGTAAAACAAATATTAATTAGTTTGCATTTATTTAAACCCACTGGTTTCGTGAATGTGTACTGCCCCTTTAAAAGTTTAGCTTCAGGGCCTCTTGTTGCATATGCTGCACGTCGCGTTGTTTGAATCTTTTTGTGCGAAATACAGCCACACTTTTGATCGTTTACCTTTCGACATTTTCTCCGTTATATTGATGGCTAGCTCTGTTTGTGCTTGCTCTGTGCAAGGCTGCCTGCTCTTCGCTGTCAGACTGTTGCAATGTTATTGTAGCGTCCAAGTTAGTGCTCTCTTAAGAACTCACATTGAGAAGGAATATCTTTGGATGAGACGGTAGCTCTCCGTTTAATAAAGCGTATCCAACTTCTGCTTAGAACAACCACACTTATCTTGAAACCGAAACCACACGCAAGTCAACCCATTACCATGGCAACTCCTCAACACAAATCCCGTTTCCACTAGTCCCATACGGAATGCAGCGTGAGCGACACAGGCGAGAGTCTATATTGGGAGATGGAGCAGTTTTATATGTGCCCCACGAAATCTGTTATCAACACAAAAAAGTATACAGATCTACTCAGAAAGATCTACGCCACTAACGTTACTTCTCGTTAGCTATCGCTAGTTTTGTTAAATTATAAAAAATTTAATTAAAAAAAAAAAAAAAAAAAAAAATGATCTGCTCAGGCACCGAAAGGAAGCACCGAAATCTGCGTTGCATTTCTGTACGGGTAGGTATCGGTTGTATGGAACCGGTGCCGTATTGGTACCGGTTCTCGGTACCCAACCCTAGTTGGGAGAGGCAGGAAAAGTGAGTGAGGCAGAGTGAAGGGACGCAGAAGTAGGGCACCCCTCTCGGTGCTGCTGGTCAGATGCTGCCGCCCCGCCCTGCCCGCCCCGCCCTGTCCTGTCCTGTCCTGTCCTGTCCCGTCCCGTCCCGTCCCGTCCCGTCCCGTCCCGTCCCGTCCTGTCCCGTCCTGTCACGAGTTCACGGAGGACAGGCCGGATAGGGTCCCTCTGATCCTCCGTGTGATGCTGAGAGCCTGTAGGGCGCAGCTGCTCCTCCCCATCAGGAGGCTCCTGTTCCTCCCCCCCCCCGCTCCACACCACCTGACCCCTCCTCCACACTCCGCTCATCCTCTCTCTCACTGGAGCAGATCCAGCTGGCGAGTGGGTCGGATCCGGGCCGTGTCCGGAGCGGGCTAATCCTCTCAGGTGTACAAACACAGCAGCCAACTGTGGAAAAAAACAACAAGAGCTTTGATGTGGTTCTGATCCGGGGACAGTTACGAAGCCAGATCCGTCACAGAGTCTGGGCCTATCTGGGCAGCCTTGCCTGTGCTTTTGGGCCACACCTCTCTCAACTAAATTCTGGCAGAAGGTTCTCGGCAGTCATGGAAACGGTTCTGGACAGTCAAAGAACTTTCTTCTGGTTTGAACAGAGACTAAAATGGCTGTCCCGCCACCTGCTTGTTCTGTGGACACGCAGCAGGCCATTCGCAAGGCAGTGACAGGAATAGGTGATGGCTTCGGTGTGAAAGCCGTAATGGCTGCAAGAGGTCAGCGACAGTCTTCAGAGGATTGTCGGGCACTTTCACCTCAGAATGTGCACACACACACGCTCACACACACACCCACACACACACACACACACACACACACACACACACACACATACACATACACACTAGGGATGTGCATCTCATCACTGAGGAAGATGCGATACACATCTCGATGCACTGCCAACGATCCGATACATTAAAGATACATAGAAGTAGCTACTAATGCGATACGATACGATTCACCCCTATTGCGATGCAGTACGATTCGACACGATGCGTTTCGACACGATGCGATTCAATACAAAATAATGAAATTTTATATTATTCATAATGATTAATTTATTTGTCATACAACAAATCATTAAAAAGGTATCTGACAAAATATAACATGTATATGTACGTGTGTAAGTGTTCTCTAAATGTCATTTTTTTTTTTTTAACTATAGGCCTACCAGGCAGTCACAACCCAGTTTGCTTCATCCTAAACATGTGGATCAAATGCCTCACGCAATCAATTTATCTTATTTTCCCTATTTTAAGGTTTTTCTTTAGGTTTTGAGTTGATCCACATGATCAGGATGAAGAAAAAAGTATAATGGAGACTAGCTGCTAGATTTCCTTTTCCAATTTAAGGAAGGCACAGGTAAATTCAAGTAACAAATAGAGAGTTTAGCTACGGTATATGGAGTATATTCTTACCTCTTCTTCCATCATCACCTCTGCTATTATCTTTAAAAATACCATGTCCTTGGTGCCGTGGTCTTCCAAGAAAGCCAGGTCTTTGAAACGTGGTTCAAGCGCCAGTGTTGTGTCTGAACGCGTTCATTGAATGAAAGTTCATGAACTCGTTCATAATTTTGGTGAAAGTGAACTGAACGTAGGGTATTACTGCCTAATGAACGATACTGTGAGCGTGTTCATTCTGGTGTCTGAGAACTGCACGTTCACTCTTTTTAATTTCGTTCAATAAGGTGGTAGATTTTTAGAGACTTCCATGCGAAAAACACCGTTAGTAATAGTCGCTTATCCCCACTGTCTATTCCTGTGAGAGCCCCGAAGTTGTGTAGAGGCCGAGAGCGGTATTGCAGACAGATAGTGATTTTAGAAAAGTTATAGACTTCACGAAAAGCGGCCATTAACAGCAGTGGAGATGAGAGCGCGTTTAAGAAACAGTAAGAGAGGTGGAATCTATCTAAATTTAAAATGATTGGTCTTGTATTGAGATTATACCGATACAAAAATGTTAGAACCGATGCATCGCGATTCACCTCACATTGTATCCGGTCCACACTTTTTTGATCCGGGCCATCGTATCGTGAACTTTTATGCCGGTGCATCGTGGCGAACCGGTGAATCTTCCCATCCCTAATACACACACACACACACACACACACACACACACACACGTGCGCGCGTACCAAGCACACGCACTCACATACAAACACACACACAAACACACAAACAAACACACACACACATGCACATACACAGACACACACTCTGACACACACACATATCCGCACACACACACACTCTCTCACAAACACACGCACCGTCACACACATGCACGCGCGCACACACAAACACACACACTACATCTCACACACGGGTGCCTCAGAGAGGCTACAGAGACAAACACAAAAAGAGAAATAGAAGATGTAGACACGTTTCTGCAGAAACACGTTGTTGTTTTCCACATCTATGCCTCATTGGTCTGATGAAAACGTTGAGGCTCAAAATAGACTGTTGACTACATTAACAAAGACATGGACTGCAGCAAAGTCAGAAAAGGACATTTCTACAGCTGCCATTAATGTAGTGGATCAGAAGTCAGAGTGTAGTCTCTCACAGCGAGCTGAAACACTGATAAAATGGACGCCTTATCTGAGCACTATAGATAAAAGCCTCTGCTGAATGGATAAATGTAAATGTCTACGTCTGGGTGTCTTGTGGATTATACACGCACTAATTAGCTCCGTATGGTGTTTGTCCTTTGCATTGACTTGTCAAAGTCATAATGCAGTGAAAAATGTCCCTCCAGGCAAACCAGTTGCTTCTCCCTGTGTAGTAGCGTCCTCTAGGATGGAAAATGGTGAATCTGTCTCAGGATGGTAGCCCGACGCTGGCTTTGGTGTGGCCCAGATCTGCTGGCCCGGAGTGGGCCACCACCGCCGCCTGCCACCGCCACCGCCGGCGCCACCGCTTCCGTGCCACCTCCTTGGCTCCTGTCACAGGGTACCTCCTCCTGGAAGACATCCTGACTAAGTGGGAGCTGTTGTTAATTTCCGTTTTTTTTTGTGTTGAAAAGGTCACAAAAGGCCACCTGAGACGTTCTGCCTCCTGTGAGGGTAATAAAGGGCAAAGCATGACCAGACAGCATCCCCCCCCCCCCCCCCCCCACCGTGACTGTGGATGACATGTCGTCAACCATGTGCGTGATCGCTGCAGTAGATGTCTCCAGTGACTGTGGATGAGGTGTCAGATCAGTACAGTCATGACATGCCACAGAATCTCCCGGAAGGATGATGATGGTGGAGTTATCTGTGTGTCGCACGTTGCCCCTGCAGCACCCTCATTTTCTCCTCAGTGTCTCCTCGCCCGACTCCAATCTGATTATGAGTCACAACAGCGCTGGTTTTCAATTTCTCTCTACCCTTTTCATTCCAGCCTTGTAGCTCTATTTTGCAAAACAGATAAAAGCACCTCATTCTTTTTTTTTAATCTGTGTTTTGCTCTGGTTTTTCGTTTGCTTGCCCATTTATTTGCCTTGATGAAATACGGTCTGCCTGTCAGAGTGAAGCAGCAACATTGTACATGAATGAAGGCAGATTGTCTGTGCAGCTACTCTACTGCAGAACTCTGGTGCTGTTTAAGTGGAAAGGTTGACAAAGACACAGCTGTTAGTGTGTGTGCCCCGCGCCTCAATAGGAAAAGCACTTTGCTCTTTAAATGAAACTGATGCACAACTCAGTTGAGTAATGAATTGAATCATGTGTACACCTAAGTGAAAGCGATCTCCGTCGGAGAGATAGGGCAGATTATTTATTGCCGTAAATTGGCTTGTGCTTTGCTTAATACCCTAGATCATAAAGCCTTCTCATAAAAGTCTCATTCAGAAGGAATCAGTCATGGTACAACAATTGAATTATCTCTAAATGGAAAACCTGATTGTTCTTTATCACTCTCATCTTACCCGTGCTTTTGACAGCGTGTTCAACCTTTCCTCCTCGTTCCTGTAGGTGCTAACCGTGTACATGCATTTATGGATGTTTGTCTTTATTTAATGTATATATGGTATGGATTTCTTTTTATATTTTAATTACTGCTGTTTGCAAGCTGATGTGCACCTTGGGGATATTAAAGCTTTACTCTACTCTACTCCACTTTACTTTACTCTTCTGCTCTATTCTACTCTACTCTACTACTCTACTCTATTATGCTCTGCTCTACTCAACTCTACACAATTAAACTACTCTACTCTACTCTACTCTACTCTACTCTACTCTACTCTACTCTACTCTACTCTACTCTACTTTACTCTTTGTTCCTCTACTCTACTCTTTGTTCCTCTACTTGAATCTACTCAACTCAACTACTCTACTCTACTCTACTAGTCTACTATACTATACTCAACTCAACTCTAATCTACTCCACTCAACTCAACTCAACTCAACTCAACTCAACTACTCTACTCTACTATACTCTACTACTTTACTCTACTCTACTGTACTCTACTGTACTCTACTCTACTATATTACTCTATTCTACTCTACTCTACTCTACTCTACTCTACTCTACTCTACTCAACTCTTACTCTCTTCTCTACTACTCTGCTCTACTCTACTCTACTGTACTGTACTGTACTGTACACTACTCAACTCTACAACTCCACTCTTTTCTACTCAACTACTCCTTCCTGTCTCTGCAGTGTCAGTTTGCGTAAATAGTGTTTTCAGTGTGGTGTGGACAGTGTCTGAGCCTTATCTCTTTGTGTTTATAGGGATATTTTTTGAGGAATTGTTTTATATTGTAACCTACGTAGGTTTGATCCTCTCTGTGGTGTCAGTGCCATGGTGCTTTTCTCTTTCTGTCGTGTCAGTTTGTGTAAATAGGGATTTTTTTGAGGTGATAAGCCTAGAGCCTTACTGTGATAAAAATGTTCAAACATTTTCATTGTGATATTTTGATACCCTTTCCTTGACATTTAATGCCCCCCCCCGCTTCACCCTCTCTCTCCCTCTCTCCTCTATCTCACCTCCCTCTCTCTCCCTCTCTCTTTTTTCTTCGTCCTCTCTCTATCCCTCTCTCTCCCGTCCAGCGCTAAAGAAAGGTCGTTTCTGGATCACACCCGACCCGTACCACAACGACGACAACATCCAGATCGGCCGCGAGGTGAAGATCTCGTGCCAGGTGGAGGCCACGCCCTCCGAGGAGCTGGTGTTCGGTTGGCTGAAGAACGGGCGCACGCTGCGCAGCTCCGAGAGGATGGTCATCACGCAGACGGACCCGGACATCTCGCCCGGAACCACCAACCTGGACATCATCGACCTCAAGTTCACCGACTTCGGCACGTACACGTGCGTGGCCTCGCTGAAGCACGGCGGGATCCCCGAGATCAGCATCGACGTCAACATCTCCTCCACCACTGGTGAGTCTCACACACGTCGCGTCACGTCACACACACGTCGCGTCAGCAAAACAAGCACCGGAACACACACACACACAAACACACACACACACACTCCTCCACAGACACACACTCACATGTAGACGAATGTTTGCTGATCAGTACTAGATCGAATTAAGATTAGAATTAGAATCTGATTATAGTATTGATATATCTAAATATAATATTATGTTATATATTTTGGCTCAGCTTCAGCTAAGGATAGAGATGTGAGAGGTAAGATGATGCTAGATGAGGGGGTGTGTATGAGGGCTGGGGGATATCAGGCTGAGGTGGAGGATATAAGGCAATGCACAGGGTGCGGGGGATATCAGTTAAGGCATAAGGCTGTGGGCGGTAGGGGATATCAGTTAGGGCATAGGCTGTGTGCGTAGGGGATATCAGTTAGGGCATAGGCTGTGGGCGGTAGGGGATATCAGTTAGGGCATAGGCTGTGTGCGTAGGGGGATATCAGTTAGGGCAAAGGGCTGTGGGAGGTAGGGGGATATCAGTTAGGGCAAAGGGCTGTGGGCGGTAGGGGATATCAGTTAGGGCAAAGGGCTGTGGGCGGTAGGGGATATCAGTTAGGGCATAGGGCTGTGGGCGGTAGGGGATATCAGTTAGGGCATAGGGCTGTGGGCGGTAGGGGATATCAGTTAGGGCATAGGGCTGTGGGCGGTAGGGGATATCAGTTAGGGCATAGGGGGTGCGGGGGATACCGTAGAAACATGCAGGGTCCTCCTCTGTGATCACCATACATTGGGGTCAATCAATAAGCTTCCATCAAGTGTCATGTGTCCGGTCATTATCACGTCATCTATCTCAAACAAGATGGAAGAAGAGGCCGATCGATGGTGAGGGCACGCTGCGGAATTCATCCGATGCCCTCAGGGGTAAGGGGGGGTAGAAGCAGCTGGAATCCTGGCAGGTCAATCCTTGGCAATCCCAGGATTCTTTCGATCCTAGACAGGAGGCTTGGAGTGCTGAGGGGAGGTTGTGATTTACCTGGCTGTTCTCTGTGCTTTGTTCCTCTATTCTGCCGACGCAGAATGCTGTGTGCTTACTCAGGGTGTGCTGTCAGGTGCCACTCTCCTGGGCAGGGGCAGCCAAACCGTCAAAGGCCTTCTTCACACGTGGACATCAAACGACCGGTCTCCGGAACATTCAGCAGCTTCTCTTCCTCTGTCATCAGATTTCAGCCTGATCACAGCACAGCTTATCACTCAAAACACACGTTTAACCAGAAAGAGTGGTGTCCGTGTCCGTAACCTCTTTATCCAGCATCTTTATACAGCCTTTTTTATCCTGTCTCGCCAAGTTTTCCGACGGAGGAAAGTTTGTCCGTCAGCTTCTTCACCGCTACACCCTAACAGCAGCAGCTGGCGCGGAGGAGCTCGCTGGTGACATGCAGCACCGGATCAGCGCCGCATTCGCGCCGCGTCACATGAAAGCATCTCTGACGACCTTTGAGCGTAATAAGCATCCCGCTAGTCCTTTGATAATCCCCCGTCCCCGTGAGGCAGAGGGATCAATCGCACCTGGTGTGTTTGGTGTGCGGCTTCATTATCCTCCCAGCAGCATGGCGTGCTTTTGTCTTCGCTGTGTGTGTCTGTGTGTGTGTGTGTGTGTATGTGTGTGTGTGTGTGTGTTGTCCCGTGACATTAAATAGAGCAGCTCTCATGTGCCTGCTGTGTGTCAGCAGGTTAGAAAAACAGTGAACGCCCCTCTGGTGATCTGCGCTCGCTGGGGAGGTGTGT
>NC_137914.1:4110027-4115027 GCF_963457725.1 Sprattus sprattus
TGTGTGAGTGTCGCATCCTAAGCGGTCCGACTCGGCTTGCTTTCTAGAGCCCCATATCAGTTCCTCCCCTTTTCTTCTCCTTCTTAGTTCCCCCGAGCCTGACGGTTCCACGGGGCAAGTCGCCCCTGGTGGCGCGAGAGGGTGAGACTGTGGAACTGGAGTGTGTGGTTACAGGCAAGCCCAAACCCATCCTGCTGTGGACGCGGGCGGACCGCGAGGCGCCCATGCCCGACGGCAGCGCCCAGATGGAGAGCTACGACGGCGCGCTGCGCATCGTCAACGTGTCGCGCGAGATGAGCGGGCAGTACCGCTGCCAGACCAGCCAGTACAACGGCTTCAACGTCAAGCCCCGCGAGGCTGTCGTCGAACTCATCGTGCAGTGTGAGTACCACTCGCTTCCTCTGTGCGTGTGTGTGTGTGTGTGTGTGTGTGTGTGTGTGCGTGTGTGTGTTGGTCGGAGTGTTTCTTGATGGTATGCAGTGGTTGGGTGTCAATTTGTGTGGGGGTGTGTCGATTGTTTGCAGGGGTAGTGATTTTGTGTGTGTGTGTGTGTGTGTGTGTGAGTGTGTGTGTGTGTGTGTGTGTGTGTGTGTGTTTGTAGGGCCTGTAGCTTTATGTGTGAGTTACTATTTATGTGTTTGTCTTTGGGCACGTGTGCGTGTGCATCCTGCCTTCCCACCACAGAACGAGGGAGTGTGTTTGTGTGTGTGTGTATCCCATCCTCCCACCAGAGAGTGAGGGAGTGTGTGTGTGTGTGTGTGTGTGTGTGCATCCTGTCTTCCCACCCAGACAGTAGGAAAGTGTATGTGTGTGTGTGTGTAATTGTGTGTGTGTGCATCCCATCTTCCCACCACAGAACGAGGCAGTGTGTGTGTGTGTGTGTGTGTGTGTGTGTGTGTGTGTGTGTGTGTGTGTGTGTGTGTGTGTGTGTGTGTGTTAGTGAGCAAGAGACAGAAGAAGTCTACATCTTTGTTTGCCTGCTAGTTCTGCTAGTGTCTCTCTCTATTCATAAGCGCCGAAGCCCTGGATCCTTGGCTCCCTGCCTCTCCTCCTGTGTGTGTGTGTGTGTGTGTGTGTGTGTGTGTGTGTGTGTGTGTGTGTTTGTGTGTGTGTGCCCTGGATCCTTGGCTCCCTGCCTCTCCTCCTCATTGTGTTTTCGTTGTTGTTTTTCCCTTAACTGCCACGGGTCAGAACCCATGCCTTCACACCGCAAATAGAGTTTGGGCTGCAGCGGCGCCGGCCCATTCACAGAGCAGGGTATCTGCAGGGCCGGGCTCCAGCACCATTGTAGCAGAGCAGAGCAGCTCTCCGGACTGTCAGGCCCGGCAGCCCAGGGTTTACAGTACACACTGCGCTCTGAAACAGCAGTTTTCCAATGTTCAAAGTTGTGCAGCTAAAATGGATGTTGATGGTGTAAGCAAAATATAGAGAAATATAGGTGGCCACTGAATTTTGACTAATTTGAAAGATCTGGGCTAGGGTGTGGAATGCGTGTATGTGTGTGTGTGTGTAGGGGGGGGGGGGGGGGGGGGGGGGGCTGTTGGGGGACGAACATACATGTGAGTTGGGTGCACATTTGTCTGACCAACCAATATGCCACTAATGTTTGTGAAATGTATCCATGGCATACTTTGATAAGCTAGCATTTACCAGAATATAACCCAAATTGCAAGGCAAACGCTGTTGGCAGTTCTTGTGTTGAAAGCTAGTTATGAAAGCAACTTTATCTAAGGCCAAGGCCAGACTAAGCCGATTTTCATACTTTCCGGAACGAATTCGGGGTTAGTCAATCGCGGCCAGACAAAGCTGTGCTGCGCTGTTCTACGGCCACACACACCCATTGAAACTGGTGAATATGCTGTAGTACATATGCAAGGCCTGTTGGTGGCGCTGTGAAGGGTGCTACCGGAAATGTAGAAGAAGACTCGGAGAAGAAGACGACGACAAGTTACAACTAGTTAAGTTAGTGACAGTTCAGTTTGTCGCCAAGTAGTTGACCATACTGTGCCTTATACATTTCCTATGCTTAAATCATCATTGTTCGACCTGTATGTGATGCATTATGTGCATACCTAATGAAAGTAAGGGTTTTCATGAAGTTGCTACTGTGATAGATCGTGTGTATTAAATACCACATTTTGGGCTACCTTCTAGTGCTATTAGTAGTGATTAGCATGCTAAGCGGAGATTTAGCTATGTTCTGTTCTTATGTTGATGCTGTAATAAAGATGTGTTCAATCCTGCTAAGATTTCGACTGGATGAGATATGAATGAGATCCATGTTGCCTAGTGTAATGTCCACTATTATATGTATCTAGTAATATTAGTTGTGTAATTCAGTGCAGTGCAAATTAGTCCCCATAAAGAAGACTGCTTTGGTAACTCAGTGAATAAAACGTGCCCTTCTTAGATCGTTGTTTGCCAGCCATAAACAGAACAGAAGACTTACATTTTTTTGTTTTTATTGCGATTGGGAAGATGTACGTGACTACTTGACAGCTTCCAGCGTTCACGTGGGATAATTACGTCATCAGATTCGCGGATTCAAACCCGATTTGCGGCCAGACAGGCCCTGATAGCAGGGTAGATTGCAACCTTCCAACTCTGGAGAGGGGATTCTAACCTTGACGGTAAGTGACGCTCCAAATGGCAGATTTATCTGGCCGGGAGGCCAGTTTGTCAAGGTTACGTTCCGGAAAGTATGAAAATCGGCTTAGTCTGGCCTTGGCCTAAGGCTCTAAGGTTCTTGTGTTGATAGCTAGTTAAGAAAGCAACTGTATCTACAGTTCTAAGGTATCTAAGATTCCTGTGTTGTTAGCTAGTTATGAAAGCAACATTATCTAAGGTTGCCATGATTTTAAAAAAAATGTGTGGCCTTAGTAGCCTAAAAAAAAATGCCCCACATTGCCCCTATAATGTTGAAATTCCAGGCCTACACTAGTGTCTCTAGGACCCACCACGTATGGTAGCTGCAGTAAGCTTGTGGTCGTTTGCAGAAGTGCAGAAGGAAAAAACAAGTGGCTGGCATTCATTCTTGGAATGAGAAGAATAAAGAATGTCTTTGTTGTATGTATGTGTGTGTGTGTGTGAGTATGGTGTGAGGATTTCAAGGCAATGAACTGATGCTGGTTGGTTTTGGAAGCTAAGCTATATTTCAGAAGCAATAAGGCCTGGGTGTGGGTGAATTTAATCCTGAAGCTGGGCTGTGTGTGAGTGTGTGTGTGTGTGTGTGTGTGTGTGTGTGTGTGTGTGTGTGTGTGAGAGAGAGAGAGAGAGAGAGAGAGAGAGAGAGAGATAGAGAGAGAGAGAGAGAGAGGGAGGGAGGGAATGTGAATGTCAGAAGCTAAGCTGTATTCCAGAACTAACTTTGTTTATGTAAATCAATGTCTGTTTACTTCAATGTGCCTAGGAAATGAGGGATAATTGGCCTATCCATGGGCCAACGTTCACTTATTGATTGACTTTATTTGAGCTGTACTTAAGGACAAGCTCCTGTCTGCAGTCGAACCAAAGCTCATTGTTATGTAGGACAGGTCCAGAAAGTACAGACTTTGCTTCTCGGAGTGCAGAAATGGTAGATTCAAAAGACACTCTGACAAAAAACTGTCAAAAAATGTAATTTAAATACCATGCCACATCAGGGGGGGGGGCAATTTCAGTCTCCAGATGTGCAGGTTGGCCCCCTTAATAGAAGCCTCTGACATCGGTGAGTGAGTGGGTAGATGTGTGAAGGTATTTGACTGCTCTATGAGTAGAGAAGCGCTACATAAATGCAGTCCATTTGCTGTTTGCATACAGGCCTGTGTTCATCTGAGGTCATCTGGCCCATCTCTTCCTCACACTCATTACCTCTCCACCGTCCTGTTAATAAGAGGTAAAAAAGTCCAAAAAGAAAGAATAAAAAACAAAAGCTTGCCCCTATCTTCATTTAATCGCCTGTTCTGATGTGATATCACCTAATGTTGAATCAGTATGAGTAAAACAATGTCTAAAGTGCAGCCATGATATGCTGACCTTGACATTTCCTTAATTTCCCTCAGGATCAATAAAGTATCCATCTATTTATCTATCTATTTCACTGGAGGCTGACTGACTGACAGTGCTGGCTATCCGCTGACAGACTGTTCATGTGCCAGGGTTGCAGAATAGCTGCAGGCATGACCACAACCATTCAGTCAGCCCACAGCTTTTTGATAAAGGAAACACAAGCTGCTCAACTAGCTGTTATAGACCCTTGTGGATTAACATTGGCCTTCTCCATCTTCTGGTGAAATTAAGTCCAGCACCAGGGCCTGACGAGTCCCCCCAAATTGTCTTACGAGATGGCCGCCACGTAACACCAAGCTGGTAGGCGAAATTAATGAGATTTTGATGGGCTCTCAAAAAACAATTTCAAAAGAATTTTGCTCTGAAACTGGTTGCGATTATGTATTTCGGAGTGTCATCTGGCAGAGGTTAACTGCTTCGTTCTATGCTAAGGGAGATGTAATTGTGAACGCAAACACAAACACACACACACACACACACACACACACACACACACACACACTCACACACACACACACTGGCACACACAAAAAACATAATTGCCTGGGTGGATTGTGTTTTATCTTTTTCTAAGCCTGGGTGTCCATTGACAAGAATAGAACATTACAAATGCACGTCATGTATTGAGGGGTGAGCTCCTCCACCTACTGGATACTTAATATTCGGATCAATAAGTAGATCGAATACAAATATTAACAGCCAGTGGGTATGTTAAGTTATTGATTATACTCACATGGACACATTTATAAGACACGAGTGGAGAATAGCACACACACATTCACACACATGTTTACATTCCCCCTGCTACCTGGCCTAGCTGGAACTACGTGGAGCAGTGTTTTATACATTTTAGAAGTAATATGATATAAAATTATGTTACAACATCAATTGACATCTCACATGACAAATGACAGACAGACCTAAGGGAACAAGAAAGAAAAAAAAAGACAAAA
>NC_137914.1:4120027-4125027 GCF_963457725.1 Sprattus sprattus
GTGTGTGTGTGTGTGTGTGTGTATTTAACCGTAAGGCACCTCTGCGCCCAAATCTCTTCAGCACAGAGCCCAGCAGTGTGTTAGAGATGCGTTAATGAGTGTTTGTTTGTATGTGCATGTTTGTGTGTGTGTGTGTGTGTGTGTAAGTGTAGTTGTGTGTGTGTGAGTGAAAGTGTGTGTGTATGTGTGTGTGTGTGTGTGTGTGTTTGTTTATGAGATGTTCGCCTTTGGTCGCTCTCCACTTGGCCTTGTGCTGGCCTGCCCTGGGCCACGCTGTTAAGCCAAGTTAATAACCTGATCAAGGGGCCAACGCTGCGGCTGCTGTTGATGCTGCTACTGCTGCTACTCTTCAGGGCAGAGTAGAACACACTCAGCCAGAGTGACCTTTTGATATCTAGAAAATAATTATATTTATGCGGCCGGGATAATTAAAAAAGAAAGAAATAAGAAGCAAAAGCAGGAAAAAAGAGGGAACAGATCCTCCTCTGCATTGTGCATCAGCGGCCTAGGCAGTGAGTGGATGTGCGCTCTCTGCTCAAACACAGGAGACCACACCAGCCCTAATGTGTTAATGAGGAGAGAGAGAGAGAGAGCCGGGGAGAGGGAGAGAGAGGGGGAGAGAGAGGGGGAGAGAGAGAGAGAGAGAGAGAGAGAGAGAGAGAGAATGAAACAAAACAGAATTTCTTGGGACTAAGATGATGCCTGGATAATGAAGGCATAGGAAAATCTGCAGTTGTGTGTGTGTATGTGTGTGTGTGCCTGTGTGTGTGCCTGTGCATGTGTGTGTGTGTGTGTGTGTGTGTGTGTGTGTGTGCGCGTGTGTGTGTGTGTGCCTGTGTGTGTGTGTGTGTGTGGGGGGGGGGGGGGGTGCCTATGTGAATACGTGTGTGTGTGTCTTTGTATGTGAGATGTATGTTTGTATTTACTTGCCTATGCGGAGTTAAAAACTATTATAAAATACACTTAGAAGCACAGCAAGCCCCGCTTGTAACAAACACAGTGGAATGTTTTTTGTGTTCTACATGATTTCATACACTGAGACCACAGGGGCTTCTTGAACACACACACACACACACACACACACACACACACACACACACGCACATACATACACACACACACAAACGTTGTCACATAGGCACGCTCACACACACTCAAACATACTCACATAGACACAGACATTACGGCCGGCACATGCCAGGGATAATCTCGGCACACTGCACAAGTGTTTTGTAAATTTAGGCCAAACATTTTAAGAACGAATTTTCCCTGAACAGTACTGGATTGATCAACCGTGATGACTGAGTACAAATGGTCAGTGCTTCCGTGCCCTGTACATACGGCTAATATGTCAGCCAGGGTTGAGCCATTGAGAGAGAAACACTCTGTAAACAAGCCAATGGAGGATCGTTACCCAGGCTCCGTTTCTAAATGGAGTCTGGCACTCTGAACATGGAATGATGCTCTACAGTTTAAAAAATAACTGTTCCATTTCTCCTTGAATCAATAAACGGTTTAACTGTCATTATTTGAAATGGGATTTTAGTGATTAAAGGCACCATTCCTGACAGTGTGGGCGTATGTCTTACTCAACATATAGGGCCTCTCATTCAGAACTGTATCTGCATTGAGGATGAGCTTCACCTCATAATTGATTCTTATTTTATATTGTGCAATTTAAATTATTATACCAGTACTACATTAAAACCTGTTCACCGCCCATGCTGCTCGTTAGGGTGCTCGTTAGGGTGCTCGTTAGGATGATTTCATGCGTTGTTGTTCTGTCTCTTAAGACGGAGTGCCCAGAGTGCGCTATGAATGATCTGAGAGTGTGTCACACACACACACACACACACACACTCTCTCTCTCTCTCATACACACACGTCTCTTAAGTTAGGAGTGCCCAGAGTGCGCTCTGAATGTTCTGAGAGTGTGACACACACACACACACACACACACACACACACATACACACACACACTCACACCTCTGCCACTCCGTCTCTTAAACTGGAGTGCCCAGAGTGTGCTCTGAATGTTCTAAGAGTGTGACTCTCTCAACATCCGAACAGCAATTTCATCCGGACCATGAACATTACGTAAGGCTTCCGAGTGCCAAGAGTGTGTTCAGAGTGTGGCAGTTTATTACCCTAACCGCACAGACCTTCACTGAAGATCTCCACCGCTCAGGATGTATGGACATGAAGAAAAGGCTCTAGATAAATGAAACTCAGCTTGAATAGGACATCAGGCGTGGGTGTTGTGTGGTTGATGCCGCAGGCCCACCACACAGTCCTGTTGTTCACCACAGGAGCTTTAAGGATGTCCACTGCAGGAGGACCAGAGAGCAGAGGCCCAGTTCAGCCTTTGTGAACACACTGCTGCATTTATAAAGGCTTTCAACATTGAACACAGCCAATAGAAAGAGCTCAATCCTACCGGCAAGAAACCTGGAGTTGTGTTCAACTGTCTGTAAGTGCTATACAAGAACAGTTAAAGCAAACAAGGAGATTAGATAAAAAGACCAGGGAGAGACAGACAGACAGAAGAGAGAGAGAGAGATAGAGAGAGAGGATGAGTGTATAGGAGAGAAGGAGAGAGGGCTAGATGAAGGGGAGTGAAAGATAAAGAGTGAGTGAGAGAGAGGAAGAGAGAGAAGGAAATAAAAAGGTAGAGCGTGAGACAATGAGGTGTGTGTGTGTGTGTGAGAGAGAGTGTGTGTCTGAGAGAGAGATAGTGTGTATGAGAGAGAGAGAGAGAGTGTGTGTGTGTGTGTGAGAGACAGAATTAGAATGGTCATGTGCAATAATAAAATCTGCTAACCTGCCCATTATGTAAGAAGATGGAAACAGTCACTCCTGTTCATTAGCCTTATGTAAAAAGTGCTCTCGACTCGTCCTTAACATGGCTCACACACGCCTGTCTTCTAACCTTCACCTTAACATGGCACACACACTCCTGTGTTCTAACCTTCACCTTAACGTGACACACACACACACACACACATGTTAATTAGCCTTGAGTTATATCAGTGCTCTCCTCCTTAACATGGCACAGGCATGCCCTCAGGGGAATGGTTGGTTAGTAAAGCAGTCCTATGGCATACGCTGTGAGACCTACGCAGTAAGCCTCAGCCTTCCCACTCACACTGTCTTAGTTTATTTCTTGGGTTGTGTCGATTTTTTTTAATGTTTTGGCACGTAGTGATGATTATATTGCAGAGGTTTATTTTTTATTTAATATTATTTATTTATTTTGGGGAGGGGGGGGGGGTGTCTCTTGCCAACTCAGTTATCACCATGCATCACACAGCATCATTAAAACATCAAAGGGTCACAGATGCTTGTTTGAAACACTGCAGATAGCGTGGCAGACTATATGCATGTTAATCAAGCGCTATGTTTATCTGCAGGTATCCTTAAAGTCCATTTGATAAGCTGTGGGTTAGAGTTTCTCTGTGTTTAGTTTTTTTTTTTCTCTCTCTCTTGGTTAATGAACCTCCTGTCTCAAGAAAATTATAAACGACTTAAGTAAATACCCTTATCAGAGATGTCTGTCTAGGCAGAGTTTAAATGATCAGACAGCCTTTGTACTTGTGCGGAACACAATGCAATGAAAGCTGATCGCAGGCTTTTGGTAGAACTACAGACCTGGCCCATCCACATGGCACAGAAACATGAAGCTGCACCTGTAACCGATGAAACTACTCTGGAGAACAAACAACCTGTGCCGGGCTTCAGATGCACACATCCTTACATATCAGCACTTTACTCTGGCTCAGGCATGAGTCGGTGATGAGGTGAGTCGCTAAGGAACGCCGCTGGAAGAGGAGGAAGAGTACGGACGAAGCAAGGTCAAAACACAACTGCTGAGAGGCAGCAAGACCAGCAGCCCTCATGCTAGACGCCTCTTCCTCCTGATGCTGCCACAGGGGCTTTTAAGCTGTTTATTTCCATAGCAGGTGCTCTCCCTTGTGTGTTTGTGTGTGTGTGTGTGTGTTTGTGTGTGTGTGTGTGTGTGTGTGTGTGTGTGTGTGTGTGTGTGTGTGTGTGTGTGTGTGTGTGTGTGTGTGTTTGTGTGTGTGTGTGTGTGTGTGTGTGTGTGTGTGTGTGTGTGTGTGTGTGTGTGTGTGTGTGTGTGTGTGTGTGTGTGTGTGTGTGTGTGTGTGTGTGTGTGTCTGTGTGTGTGTGTGTGTGTGTGTGTGTGTGTGTGTGTGTGTGTGTGTGTGTGTGCGTGCGCGTGCGCGCGCGTGTGTGTGTGTGTGTGTGTTCATTCCCAGGCCAGCTGTTCTTCAGTGATGACTGATCCAAGTAGTACTTGTGCAGAGCTACAGAGAATACAGGAGGGGAAAGGGGACACACATCACACAGGGTTACAGCTGTAACAAAGAGCTTCACAATCCTCAACCCATAGCAGCTATTCGCTTCCCATGTTTTTCCTTCAGAAGATTTTAATTGGACATTGGACAACGGTTGTCTGATAGCTAGAGACCTCACAGCCTTTTTCAGTCTGTCACTGTGACAGGGGTGCCACTGCCCCAAGGCAATCTGATCTTATTTCTGAAATTGTATAACGTGAGTATTTGTGCATTTGATCGCATTGTCTCAAAGTAACTTGAACATGTACTGTATGTGTGTTTCTGCTGCATTGTGTCAAAGTAGCTTGAGTATTTTGTTTGTAGCTTGTTAATTTTGAGTAGCTTGTTAATTTTGCACTCTCTTTTGAAGAAACTGGAGTGTGTGACTACGTACTTTAGTGTGTGAGTCTGCAGACTGGTGTGTGTGAGTCTGTAAACTGGTGTGTGTGTGTGAGTCTGAGTACTGGTGTGTGTGAGCCTGCAAAATGATGTGTGTGAGTTTACGTATTGGAGTGTGTAAATATGCAGACTGGTGTGTGTGTGAGTTTGCTTACTGGTGTGTGTGAGGCTGCAAACTGGTGTGTGTGAGTTTGCGTATTGGAGTGTGTGAGTCAGCGTATTGGTGTGTGTGAGTCTGCATACT
>NC_137914.1:4130027-4150027 GCF_963457725.1 Sprattus sprattus
CTGCCAAAGGTGCCGCTGGCTCCGCCCCCCTCGGGAACCCCGGTCTCCTCCACTTCCTGATTATCCATTCAATCTTGAGCTCTTTGCCCACGTTTCCCTGAAGGAGAGGGCGTCTGAGCCGGTGCCGTGCTGCCCCTGAACGTGCCATTTCAGGGATAATTGTTGTATCTTCTCTACGCCTCAAACTGTTCCTCAGCTGTTCATCCTCATATGCAGCTTCCTGTCCACTGCTTCCAGACTGCACTGTGGTGAGCTGGAAAGCGCCCTGTGATTGGCTGGCAAAGCTCTCAGAAGAAGCTCCAGTCTGTGATTGGCTGGCAAAGCTCTCAGCAGAAGCTCCGGTCTGTGACTGGCTATCAAAGCGCTTAGAAGAAGCTCCGGTCTGTGACTGGCTATCAAAGCGCTTAGAAGAAGCTCCTGTCTGTGATTGGCTGGCAAAGCGCTTAGAAGAAGCTTCTGTCTGTGATTGGCTGGCAAAGCTCTCAGCAGAAGCTCCGGTCTGTGATTGGCTGGCAAAGCTCTCAGCAGAAGCTCCTGTCTGTGATTGGCTGACAAAGCAAAGCTCTCAGAACAAGCTCTCAGTCTGGCACTCACGGGGGGAATGGGTTTGTGGGATTGTGTCTTTGACATGAATTTCCTCAGGTGCACCAAATATCTTCAAGCAGTGTGGGTGTTATCGGGCTTGTTTCAATATCGTGGCGTTTCTGTTCACTTGAATTATAATTTCACGAGCCAACACGACATCAAAATAGTGAATTTAAAATAACACTGCTTCCAGGATGAAAAAAAATGAAGTAAAAATGACTGGCCTTTTGCCAGAGACATCTAAGACTTCCTTCTCCTCCTTGGCAGAGCGCAGAGCCACTCATTAACGCTGCATTTTTAAAGGCACATTTCTGGGCACTTACCTGGCACTTTGGCAGGGCAGCGCCCACGCTCTGGAGTCCTGCCACCAGGGCGGATGCTTAAACTGAGATCAGAGGGCACTCTCCAGAGCTGGGCATTCGGCCACTCCAAAGGAAGGGGGTGAGGGGGGACACGCTGTGTATGGCTAGGCATCGTGCCATGCCATGCTCATGCCAAGCCAGACCATATCAGAGGTTGTGTGAGTGTGTGTGTGTGTGTGTGAGTGTGAGTAAGTGTGTGTGTGTGTGTGTGAGTGAGTGATATTCTCATATCCCTGTATGTTTGTGTGAATGTGTGTGTGTGTGTTCATGTGTGTCTTCATGTATTTTGATTCTCGTGATGAGGCTCATTTTCACCTATAAAAACACCTATTAGAGTATAAAAACGTGTGGAAATAGCATAAACGACCAACCGATGCCACAGTCCTACAATTTTCAAACCGTCAAAGACGACACCAAACAATCTCATTGGCCGCTGCCAGGAAAATTCGCTCCTCATTTGCATACGTTTCAACATGTTCGAATTTTCATCGGTCGCGTCGCCCAAATCGCTGCTCTACGTCACAATGGATTGGCTCCCGTTGAAATGCATTGGGTTCAGAAATCGTGTCGCTCATAACGTTGTCATGGGTTTGCACCGTTAGTCTCCGTTCAGTCATTTGGTGCTGGAGTAGAGACCTACAGATTTCCCATTCAGAAGCCATTGTGTGAAGATTGTGTCAAAGCTGTAAGTCTCTTTTGATAGAAGCAGCTGCCTGGTAAACATGCAAGAGTAAATGCAGTATGTGTGGATGAATTATCTAGCAGTTGCCTACATGAATATCTTCCTGACAACGCAGAACACATTCGGTAAACAGCCTAGATGAAATGTCGAACGACAGGCTGTGGTATAGTTATGACATTACTGACTGACTGCGTATGACAGACTTCCTGTCTGCATATAATCACGTACGAGAAACAAGCAAGATCCCTGCGGCAGCTGCTGTAGTCCTGCAGTTACTCTAAATGAGCACCAATTAGCTCAGTGTCATTTGTCTGAACACAAATATGCTGTGCTTTGTCTAGCTTTGCAGTTAAGGGAAAGAAGTCGTCAGTCTAGATATACTTTCACTTTCTCTTAGAAACCCTCCATAAGCCTCAAAGCCTATCAGCCTGTATAACTCCCTTTAAGCCTCTATAACCCTCTATAAGCCACTATATCCCTCTATAAGCATCTATATCCCTCTATAAGCATCTATAACCCTCTATAATCCATTATAACCCTCTATAAGCATCTATAACCCTCTATAATCCAGTATAACCCTCTATAAGCATCTATAACCCTCTATAAGCCAGTATAACCCTCTATAAGCCAGTATAACCCTCTATACGCATATATAACCTCTATAAGCCAGTATAACCCTCTATAAGCATTTATAACCCTCTATAAGCCAGTATAACCCTATATAAGCCAGTACAACCCTCTATACGCATCTATAACCCTCTATAAGCCAGCATAACCCTCTATAAGCATCTATAACCCTCTATAAGCCAGTATAACCCTCTATAAGCTCCCACTGTAGCTGCAGCATGAGCATGAAGCCCTTTTCATATCACTTCACATAAAACAAAATCTTGCTGCCTATAGCCACTATGTGCCTCCTCTTCCTCACAGCACAGGAGAAACACACACACACACACACACACACACACACACACACATACTGATAAACACACACGCACACACCCACACACTCAGACACCCACCCACACACACGCACGCATGCACACACACATGGACACACACTCACAAAGAGAGGTGTTCTTATTTCCTGATAACATGTGCACGCTAAGATTTTTCAGCACGCAATCCTTTCTCAGGAAATGTTTTTTTTTTTTTTTTTTTTTTCTGCCTTGTTTTTATTCTTGCCTAGAGCTGGAGGAGGATGTTGTGTTTCCTCTCAGATTCAATTGGGAGAGTGTGTTTCCACTGTGTGCATGCAGCCCGGTGACAGCTGGGTGTTTGTCTTGAGGGGGCGAACAATGATAATAATAATAATAAGATGGCTGTACTGCTCTGCAGAAAGAGTCTGTTTTTCTGTGTCTCCTGCCAAAACTCAACACCACTGGAAAAGATATAAGAGAATAAAAAACGTCCTGTACCCTCGTGTGTACGCATCTTTGTTTATGTAGATTGTAGTCGTCATGGATGATTACGTGCACCATTACTGGACGATGTTTTTAGCCTCTAATGAGAGCATTTTCATTTCCATTTCCGTTCTTTCATGTGGCAGATGCAGTGGCCTTTGGATGTGTCAGTCATTTGTTAAAGTGCACTGCCCCTACCTCCTTCTCCATAAAAGCCCACACATAAAGACTGTGAGATTCATAAAGCCATGTGAACATTATTCCCTGCGCTCATGTCCAGGAATCCCGCAGTTTTAAGTGTGTGTGTGTGTGTGTGTGTGTGTGTGTGTGTGTGTCTGCCACACACAACTCTGTGCTGCATTCTACTATAGTGTCTCAGTGTGTGTCTGTTTGTGTGTGTCTGCTTCACACAAGCAGAGAACTCTGTGCTGCATTCTACTATAGTATCTCAGTGTGTGTGTGTTTGTGTGTGTCTGCTTCACACAAGCAGAGAACCCTGTGCTGCATCACAACAGCTGGAGAATGAACTGAAATACTTAAGAGATGGAGAGAGAGAGAAGTTTTAAAAAACGGCTTACTCTACAAAGTTACAAAAGTGTTTAAACAGACAGTTTTACACAGATATATTAAAATGTGTAATGCTTACCAAGTGGTATCAGCAAAGGAGCCATAGAGTCAGGGTGTTCAGAAGATTATGACTTACATGCTGTACAATCGCACAGACAAACAAACAAACAAACAAACACCCTATCAACAAACAGAGCGATATGAATGAGTCATTAGCCTGTCATATCTAATTGAGCGCACAAATGAGTAATTTCCTCCTCGTTTATCATGTCTTTCTTTCTTTCTTCCTCTCTTTTTTTTCCCGCTATGCAGGAAGGGCCCACGCACCGGAGTTCTACTACGACACGTATAGTCCCCTCTGGCAGAACCGCCCGCGGGTCTACGGCTTCAAGCTCCAGTGGACCCAGATGAACCCAGACACCGTCGACCGCATCGTGGCCTACCGGCTCGGCATCCGCCAGGTGAGTTACACAAAGAAAGGCAGAGGTGAAAAGTCAAGAGAATGAAGGCAATGGTTGAGGATGAGGCATAGGTTTGAATTGTGCAGTGATGTGTGAGAAACATGACATATGCATAATGTTAAATATTAGATTAGTTCACAGGCACCATGTACAGTGAGGTCTGCATCTAACTCACTCACTTCAAACACACACACTCACAAGTTTTTTACACATGTATTTGTCTCGTTGTAATGATCTTTTATACATAAGAGTTCTGATATGCCATCAAGAGGAAAACATTCAATTCCATTCTATTCAATTCTGCTCAATTCTTTTCAGTTCTATTTCAGTTATTGCTAGCTATATGGCTATATGTACTTCAAATCATATTTACTCATATTTGTCTAAAAAAAAGTTAATCCTACACTGACTTGTGTGTGTTAACCTTCTAGTGTGCACTGCTATTCCATTCCAATTGGGAAAACATTCTTTGGATTTGTCCAAGACTTATCAAGTATCAAGACTTAATCCAAGTTTTATCAAAAAAAGAACCTATTTTGTCGTGCCGCCTCAAATTGCAGGCATCAGTAATTACACAGAAAAATCTTGAGCACTCTATGTTCTTAGCTGGCTATGTATATGTATTTGTTTGTGTTTTTGTATATGTTTTTTTTATGATCCCCTTCCATTCTCTGGCTGTCTCTGTGAAACATGAGCATGGACAGTGAACATGGTTGTGTTGGGCCTGAGAGATCATATGATGCTGAACCTCTCAGGGATGGCAATTCTATAACATTATTCACTCTACACACACACACACACACACACACACAGACACACACACACACACACACACACACAGAAACGCACACATGGCACACAGACACACACACACACACACACACACACACACACACACACATGATCACAGCTCAATGGGGTCTGTCTCATTTCTCACAGAGACACACACAGTGCTGTGCAAACACACACACACACATACATACGCACACACACACACACACACACACACACACACACACACATACACTCAAACACACACATACACACAGAAACGCACTCATGATCACATCTCAACTTGGTCTATATCATTTCTCACAGAGACACAGATCTGTGTTCACACACACACACAAACACACACACACACACTCAAATACACACACACACACACACACACTTGTTTTTCACTTCAACAGACACCATCTCACCCACACTTTTTAGCTATCCCTCTCACTCAATTTCACAGATACTCACACACACAAAAACAAACACAAACACAAACACAAGCACACACACACACACACACACACACACACACACACACTGACACACACACACGCACAGTGTGACAACATCTGCAGATGATAAACTCATGACATTGAGTGATAGTTTTGCCGAGACCTCCAACTGTCTGTCTCTTCCTCCCCGACCGGTGTGCCACCTGTCTACCAGATGTGTGTCAGATCACATTGGTTGTCTGGTGTGGGCTGGATTAATCATCAGATCACACAGGCTAACTGAAGCCAGAAATTACACCATAAACCACATGAACCACTAGCTCAACCCTACTGTAGTATAGGAATACATAGACCAGCTGGAGCTCCTGAACAATCAGCATGTTAGAGCAATGAGCCACATAGCTTAATAGCATAATAGCAGTAGTTAAAAAAAAGGCCAGTAGCAGGATCCTGAACCCTGAACCCTAACAACAACATCCATAGCTTTCGCTTAAAAGAAAGGCCAACAACACTGATCGTATCTGCTAAAGCAGTGGTTCTTAACCTTTTTGGAGGTACTGAACCCTGCCAGCTTCATCGGTGCATTCGCTGAACCCTTCGTAATTTGAAAAATAAAATATGATTTCTTCAAAACGTAGGTATGTATTAAAACGGCCCGACATTGCTAGTGTGAACTGGGCTATACTGCGTGTGTCTTGACCCCTGCCGAACCCCTGAGAGCCCGAACCCAGGTTAAGAACCACTGTGCTAAAGAAACTAAATTCAGTATGAAAAGAGACAACGTTGAGAGGGGAGCTTGTCCGTTCTTCCTTGCTAAATGTCTCATGGCGAGTCTGCAGGAGAGGTTTCTGCTTTTTTACTTCTGTATTATTTGTGTTGTGTTCCTAGTAAAATCATTTAAATACGGAGTAGATTCCACGTTCCTCTGTGGCTGCCGTTGAAGAGTAAAGAGATTGGCTGTGTCACAAACTCCAAGGACTGAAGCTTTTTTATTTTATTATCACTCAAAGTACCACCTTCCCTTAAATCACCAAACCTTACAGCCAAGAGAAAGGTCTACTCCCCAAACAGCCAAAAGGATTTGCAGCAGCACTCGCATGATTGAAGTGCAATTCTGAAGGACCCAGTCAGTTTGCCGCCGCAAAAAAACCACACAATCGCCAATTCAAAACACTCCTCCTTCAACAAGAGAGCCGAGGTCTTGAACACAGAAGCTGCCATACTCTGGGGAAGCTGAGCTAAAACGTTAACTCCATGAAAAGAAGAATTAAGATCTCTTCGGAAGGACTGAATCTTCGGAGAGTGCTATCTATTCGCGTAAAAGAGGCAATACAGAATTTCTGTCTTCGACTAGCGAGCTAACCAGAGAGACTTGCTAATCCTAACCCTACCACCAAAAACAGTCCCCCTGATATATGGCTGATAAACTGATAAACACTAGCTAGCTAGCTAGTTAGCTTGATAACTCTTACTTTGGGCAAGGAGGGAAAAAGTGAGTCATAAGAGAACAAGAATGGGAGCATTCAGAAAATGCAAACCTCCGCCTTGTGACCTTGACCTTTGACCTTGACATCTGAAAATCTAATCAATTATTGCCATTATATTACCCAATCTCCCCACAAAGTTTGATGGAAATCGGTCCATGCGTTTCTGCGTAATCCTGCCAACAAACAAACAAACAAACAAACAAACATACAGGGTCGAAAACAACCTCCTTGGCGGAGGTAATAAGGGAGAAGAGTGAGACTAGAATAGCAGTTGTTTAGGAGAGAAAAGAGGAGCCTGCTGTCCTAAAACAAGTCCGAGCGGACAACAAGATGCGTCAACTCAACTCTGCCACCTTGTGGACACAGGAGGGAATTACAATTGAAAGAATGCGTTTCAGACAAGACCGACCGACAGACCGACAGACCGACCGACGGACGGACATACCCTCTTATAGAGATGCCGGACGCATCTAAAAATCAGCACTTTTGACTGCCAGCTACAGAAAACACAACTGGCTGCTTGAGCATGCGGTGCAGCGCGGTGTTGTCGTGCTGTGCGGTGGGCAGGGGGTACTACCACGTGGAGTACAGTACTTGACCGTGCTCTGCCATGCCACACCGACCCACACTGCACTGCACTGGGCCGGCTGAGACCTATTTTTTTTCCTGGCCTGGCTCCCACGTGCCCCTCCCCCCAAATGATGATGATCTTCAGCCCCTTTGAGTTAGCAGTTAGCACTACAGCCTGGTGGGCCCACGCCTCAATAATGAATGAGCCGGTGTTATCGGAGCACCGGGCGGTGCTGGGCCTTTGAGAAGGGCCTTTGAATGGAAATTGAAGTCTTAGTTGAAAGGCTCATTTGAAGCCCCCACAAAACGCCAATCAATTCCACCATCACACGCTACAAACCAGGAGGCAAGCAGCTCTACACACACACACACACACACACACACACACTTCTGCCTGCATCCTCCTCCTCTACTGGGTCTGATGCTGTCTCTGTGCCTCTTTCTTGCTCTCCCCTTCCTCTCTCTCCCTCTCTCACTCTCGCTAGCTCTAATGCCATTTCTCTGCTCCAGTCTGCTAACAGTTGTTCTGTTTCTTTCTCTCTCTCTCTCTCTCTCTCTCCCTCTCTCTCTCTCTCTCTCCCTCTCTCTCTCTCTCTCTCTCTCTCTCTCTCTCTCTCTCTCCCTCTCTCTCTCTCTCTCTCTCTCGATTGGGTTCTTTATTCTATCTTTCTTTCTATTACTATGTGTTTTTGTCTGGTGTGCTTTAGTTTGGTGGTTTGTGCTTGAATTGGTAGTTAGTAGAGTAGGGTTGCATCATATATTGCCTTCCTGGGCGTCTGCTCTGGGAGTTTGACCGGCCCAGGTTTGGAGGATTTGAGTGCTCACACAGTGTCATGCTCTTAAAGTCGCATCGATTGCCAGTGTTGAGGACTGTAGTTTAGCAATAGGAGGAATAATTGGTCATGAGAATATTTCATTTGAGGCACGGATGAACAATGTTGATTTCTGTGGTAGAAAGTGGTTATTAATTGTGACTATACACCTGCCCTGCCTTGGTCAACACCATCTATTGAGAACTTGACTTAGTATCTTTTAGCCATTCTGTCATCATGATACTAAACAATTCAAGATAGATCTAACTCTAAATGTCAAAGTTGATAACTTTAACTGTGTTATATATGTAACAACAAGCACAACAAGCACCAAAAATTGAGCACTCTGTCAAATAGTGAAGACAGTCAGCGAGACTGTCAGTTTTGCACAAAGTCGAACTTTTTATTTTTGGTTTAATTGGACTTTTCTTTTTGGACTTAAATATGTTCAACACAGAATGAAATGTAAACTGCTGAATTTTATTTTGGGTCAGGCCAATTTGTATAATTCATATCACAATGTAACAGGAAGTGTTCTTCTGTTTCTACTTCTTGTGTGCAGAAGCGACACATCCTTTCTCCCCTGTGTAGCCATGTTTGTCTGTGGCGACCTTTTTCAGTGGCCAGTGTGTGGTCACAATCTCTCTCTCTCACACACACACAGCCATGCTTGTCCGTGGTGACCTTTTTCAGTGGCCAGTGTGAGGTCACACTCTCTCTCACACACATACACACACACACACAGCCATGCTTGTCCGTGGTGACCTTTTTCAATGGCCAGTGTGTGGTCACACTCTCTCTCTCTCTCTCTCTCTCTCTCTCTCTCTCTCTCTCACACACACACACACACACACACACACACACACACACACACACACACACACACACACACACACACACACACACACACACACACACACACACACACAATGGCCAGTGTGGCTCTCCTGGGGATCTGGGTCACAGAGCTGAGCTTCGGAACATGCTGACTAAGGGCACTCTCCCCTTTTCTGCTCTTGGCACCAAACAGCTTGACATTTATAGAAATTTGGGTCACTAGACTTTAAATGCTGGTCAAATTTGAAAGCTTTTTTTCATTATTATTAATAGTGGGAATTCTTCTAATTCAACTCTTTTACATTTTTTTGTGGTTGCTCTGTGCACTTTCAGTACACTTTACAGATTTGTGTACACAATGATTCAGTGAGTTATTTTTCCAGAGTGGTAAATTCTTGATTTGTTTAATGGTTCCCATACCTCACTGTCATGTAAAGCGATTGGTCCCCATACCTCACTCTTCATGTAGAGCGATTGGTCCCCATACCTCACTGTCATGTAAAGCGATTGGTCCCCATACCTCACTCTCATATAAAGCGATTGGTCCCCATACCTCACTGTCATGTAAAGCGATTGGTCCCCATACCTCACTCTCATATAAAGCCATTGGTCCCCATACCTCACTGTCATATAGAGCGATTGGTCCCCATACCTCAGTCATGTAAAGCGATTGGTCCTTCGCAACGTCCCCAATCGTCCCCAATCGGTCCCCGCCTCAACGTTCGCTAGAGGACGTTACCAGAATGTTTTTGACGTTCGTAGCAAGTCTACGTTTGGTCCTCTGTGTGACGTTCGCATGAATCTTAAATCGGACTTTTAGGGACTGAGAGCGACACAAAAGGTGGTACTGTTTCTCTGTGGAGGTTGGTGCGGGCACGGAGGCTGTTGTGATCCAGTGTGGGGTGTTGAGAAAACATTCGACTTTTGCTATTGCTTTCTTTCTATCTTCCTCGTCCCTCTCTCTCACTCTCACACCGATACTCGATACTCTTTCTTTCTCTCCCATCTCTCTCTTTATTTGTTACTTTGTTTCTTTCTTTCTTCTGCTTCTCTCTCTCTCTCTCTCTCTCTCTCTCTCTCTCTCTCTAGCTCTTTGTCCCTCTATCTCTCTTACCTTATTCCAGTTTGTATTTCTCCTGCTCACCCGATTGATTTGTCAGACAGAAACAGATTGCTGGCCAAGGTTACACTGAGATTGATCAATACTCACCAGATAATGACACATGGGCATTCTGATCCAGGCTTGTAGATTATTTGTGCTGTGTGTGTGTGTTTGTGTGTGTGTGTGTTTGTATGAGTGAGTGAATAAGAGAAAGAGAGAGAGCATCAGTGTCTGTAAATGTTTTTTATATATATATATATATATAAATCCCTCCCCTTAATTCCTGAGCGGTTTTCGAGTTATTTTGAAAATTGCTTGAACTGACTCCTGCAGTCGAATTGCATTGCAAAACACAGTGTGTGTGTGTGTGTGTGTGTGTGTGTGTGTGTGTGTGTGTGTTTGTGTGTGTGTGTGTGTGGTGTGTGTGTGTGTGTGTGTGTGTGTGTGTGTGTGTGTGTGTGTGTGTGTGTGTGTGTGTGTGTGTGTGTGTGTGTGTGTGTGTGTGTTTGTTTGAGAGAGTTTGAGAGAGAGAGAGAGAGAGAGCACTCTACATGTCAGTATGACATAAAAGGAGGTGATTAGCTCATTAGAAGTCTAGCAGTTAATTGAAACTACATGCAGTTAACTGTGACCTGAACATTAACAATAATATTCACACTACCCAATCCCAACCATGTAAATGTGAAGCGTGGTATTATGATCTCCATGCTCCTGCTTCCCTCTTAGAGGAATGATGTAGAACTGGCGAGAGTGACATCCTTCCACTCCCATTCATTTCAATGGACCAATAGCAGCATACCACTCCCATTCATTTCAATGGACCAATAACAGCGTACCACTCCCATTCATTTCAATGGACCAATAGCAGCATACCACTCCCATTCATTTCAATGGACCAATAACAGCGTACCACTCCCATTCATTTCAATGGACCAATAACAGCGTACCACTCCCATTCATTTCAATGGACCAATAGCAGCATACCACTCCCATTCATTTCAATGGACCAATAACAGCGTACCACTCCCATTCATTTCAATGGACCAATAACAGCGTACCACTCCCATTCATTTCAATGGACCAATAGCAGCATACCACTCCCATTCATTTCAATGGACCAATAACAGCGTACCACTCCCATTCATTTCAATGGACCAATAACAGCGTACCACTCCTATTCATTTCAATGGACCAATAACATCGTACCACTCCCATTCATTTCAATGGACCAATAGCAGCGTACCACTCCTATCCATTTCAATGGACCAATAACAGCGTACCACTCCCATTCATTTCAATGGACCAATAACAGGGTACCACTCCTATCCATTTCAATGGACCAATAACAGCGTACCACTCCTATCCATTTCAATGGACCAATAACAGGGTACCACTCCTATCCATTTCAATGGACCAATAACAGCGTACCACTCCTATCCATTTCAATGGACCAATAACAGGGTACCACTCCTATCCATTTTAATGGACCAATAACAGCGTACCACTCCTATTAATTTCAATGGACCAATAACAGCGTACCACTCCTATCCATTTCAATGGACCAATAACAGGGTACCACTCCTATCCATTTTAATGGACCAATAACAGCGTACCACTCCTATTAATTTCAATGGACCAATAACAGCGTACCACTCCTATCCATTTCAATGGACCAATAACAGCGTACCACTCCTATCCATTTCAATGGACCAATAACAGCGTACCACTCCTATCCATTTCAATGGACCAATAGCAGCATACCACTCCCATTCATTTCAATGGACCAATAGCAGCGTACCACTCCCATTCATTTCAATGGACCAATAGCAGCGTACCACTCCCATTCATTTCAATGGACCAATAACAGCGTACCACTCCTATCCATTTCAATGGACCAATAACAGCGTACCACTCCTATCCATTTCAATGGACCAATAACAGCGTACCACTCCCATTCATTTCAATGGACCAATAACAGCGTACCACTCCTATCCATTTCAATGGACCAATAACAGGGTACCACTCCTATCTATTTCAATGGACCAATAACAGCGTACCACTCCCATTCATTCCAATGGACAGAGATATCTGGATAGATATCTTAGATATCTATCCTAGATATCTTAGCACAGGGAGTGTGAAATCTACAACTGTGTTCATTGTGCTCAGTTTTTGGCAGCAAAACTACAAAGAGCCAATCTCCTGCGCTGCAAACAACGCATGACGAACAACCACAGCAACCAAAACCTGACTCTGATTGGCCACACAGGCACATGACAAGACCAACCCATGGGAGGGACACATATTATCTCCTGGACAGCACTGGCCCCAAAACAACTGGTGTGAAGTCAAGTGTGGCCTTGCAGTGGCACAAAACGCACCTCATGAAGAACAGCGTGAGTGTGTTTGTGGGAGTGTGGGTGTGTGTATGTGAGTGTGTGGTGTTTACTGACTGAAGCTCACCCTCCACATCCTGACCCACCCCCACCCCCCCTGGCCTCACTGTGCTGCGTGGAGCACTTCCTTCAATTTGGCTAATTTCAGTCTGCAGAGAGGAGAGGCTAAGACACTAAATCATGGAGGAGGACATCCATATTGAAACAGCTGCACAATTATTTATGATATGAAGATTAAATTAGTCAGTATTCTCCAGAACAACACTCTTTCTCTCCTCTTTCCCCTCTCCCTCTTAATGGAGTCTGTATGTGGATTCTGTGGTTGTCCTATTAGTGAGGTCTGTGTTTCTCCTATAATTGAGGTCTGTGTGGGTTCTGCTGCAAGTGAGGTCTGTGTGGGTTCTCCTTTAAGTGAAGTGCACTGCTAGGACTGACCATAGCTAGCAGCTAGCCAACTCACCAACCGATAAAAGCCTTCTGCTGGCAAAAAACTACATAGTGAAGATCCTGGGTGGCTAGTGGGAATGACCAGTGTTTAATTATCCTGCACATGGACCACATACCATGAAAATTGGTCTGAGGATGTTATTAAGCTAGCTGCATAAGCAAAAACCTACCATAACCATAATAAACCATAATAAAAACCTTTAAAGAGCTGCATAATGTTGCTTAAAAAAACTCTTGCATGTCAAAAGAATGTAGTCCTTTTGAGACATCTGTGAGGTTTTCCTCTCGGGCGGGTCTCTGTGTCTGGCCTGCCCAGCAGCTTGTGTTATTCGCTGGGCCAAAACCTGACATTTCAGGCGTAGAAGTAGGGCACGTTACCATGGAGACTGAAAGCCATTACTAATGCTTCACCTGGTCAGAACTTCTCCAAACACCTGTGTGTCCAGACCCCTCTCTGTGTGAGCAGTCAGACCAAGCACTCAAATATATTTATAAATCACATTCTGAAATAGTCAAGCTGACGATTACAGGATCTATTCAAGAGATTGTCAGTTGAATATTGGATATAAATGCTAACCTGGCTAAACGCTAAAATATCCCGCAACACCCAGAGTCATATAGCATGGATCCAAAGACAGCACTGTCCTTGCAGATGACTGGGACCACTAGTGTTTCTATTAATGGGTCCTGTGAGAGCTGTTAGCTAGGTAATAGGCTTGTGATGGCCGAACTGTTGTGCGCTGTCTGGGGTGAAGTAAAATGGCAGCTTAATACGTTTAAAAGGTTTTTATGTGCAGTAAAGCTTTCCACTGGTGGTGTTGAGAGGGTCTGTCAATTTGCCAGTAGATGCGCATACAAACACACGCACACAGACACACACAGACAAACACACACACACGCACACGCACACACACACAGATACACACACACACACACACACACAGATACACACACACACACACACACACACACACACAGATACACACACACACACACAGATACACAAAAAACACACACAGATACACACACAAACACACACACAAACACACAAACAAACACACACAGAGACACAGACAGACAGACTATGCAACCAACTAACACGCCCCCCCTCCTCCAGACAGGGGAAGTACATGGGCTTAGTCAGAGATAGACACACACACACACACAAACACACACACACACACACACACACACACACACACACACACATGCCAAGGCACAAACACCTACTAACATGCCCCCCTCTCCCCCAGACAGGGCAGCAGCGCTGGTGGGAGCAGGAGATCCCCGTGGAGGCCCCTATGAGAAAGGGCGAGCTCATCAACTACAACCTGACGGAGCTCATCCGCCCCGAGGCCTACGAGGTGCGCCTCACCCCCATCACACGCTTTGGGGAGGGAGACTCCGCCGTACGCATCGTCACCTACAGCGGTGAGTGCCAACCCACTGTCCGCATACCTTTCACAGATTATTCTCTCGGAAGCCGTTGCTTTTGCTTTGCTTTTGCTTTGCTTCGTTTGGATTAGTATGGTTACGTTTGATTTTAATGTATTTGTTTTGGTTTCATTTGTTTTGTTGACGTTTATGCTGTTTTGCTGTAAAGGTTTGTTTTGTTTCATTTCAATCATTATGACCCTAATGGTGGATATATTACTGTTCGACACCACAACTCAGCTCTCAGGGTGAAGGAGCTGGTTGTGTGACCTAATGGGCGTTTACGTTTACGTTTATAATATAATAAGAGTTTTTTCTATGGCCTAGAAATAAAAAACAATTGACACATACCGTTGTCAGGGAAGAGCTAACTGGTAAATTATTCCTGGGTATTTGACCATTTTTATCGGGTGGTAAAATATTATGGTCCAAACATCAACCATTGAAAATTACTTTTTTGACATGTAGTTGTCATTTATCTTTGTGCAACTATTCATTATGATTGGAAGACAGGAAGTATTGCTTGCTATGCATTCATTTCACAAAGTTCACGGTTGATTTTTCCAAACTTGTTTTTCTGTAAAGATGATGATTCTGGATTGGCTGCACCACATTTAACAAATGATGCCTTATTTTGAAGATAATTAACTGTACATTTATCTACTACTTACCATAGGAATAAAAATAAAAATGAATATAGAGAAGAACAAAAAGTGCAGGAATGTAACCGCTGTAAGTGCAGGTTAAGCACTAGTCGAAGTGCCAGTTCAGGAAGGGAGGTGCTCTCTGAAGAGTTGGTCTCTCTGGCATAAAGCAGTGTCCAGATCGTGTTTGGTCTCTCTGGCATAAAGCAGTGTCCAGATCGTGTTTGGTCTCTCTGGCATAAAGCAGTGTCCAGACCGTGGTTGGTCTCTCTGGCATAAAGCAGTGTCCAGACCGTGGTTGGTTTCTGCCCTCACCCCTTCCTGAGCTGCTATGGTGTGCCTTGGGTTTTCAGTGTCCACACCAACCCTAGTCCCATAAGCGTAAGTCTTTACCGTGCCCATTCATGTAATGCCTTGTTGACTGCAAAGAAACGCAACGTTGGTCACTTGTTTAAAAAAAAAAAAAATTTCGTCCATTACTTATCTTGTCAGGCTTTTCCGTCCTATGAAATCCCTTTGGCACTTTGCTTTCAATGCCTTTTTTTCACCTGTAAATTGCTTTGGTTGAAAACATTTGCCAAATGACAGAATGGAAAGGGAATGTTTTTGAATGTACGTGACAAGTGCTGTTTTTATTTTTTGGAGTTAGAGTTTTATCTGCTCTTTGCTGATGATTCAGCTGGCAGAGCATTCTTCTGGTTTAAAACCTGTCACAAAGGGAAAAGGTCATTCCCACCTCCTTTTAAATGTCTCTTTCATAAAGTCAGCAACAGCATCAACGTCACTGTCACCTCTCCGTCAGACACGCACACCAACACACACCAAGGCTATATGTTTGGCTGGCATTTGTGAAGCAAAAAGAAAAGTCTATTTCCGACCATCCAGATAGTTTCGTTTAATTTCTTTGCAGTTTCCACACGTTAGACAGACTAATGTCTAACTTCGGAGGTGGTTTTGTCCTTGAAATAATACTTCAGAAATTATATGAACAACCTTCAGAGGTAAAAAGAAAAGTCTATTTCCGACCTAAAAGTCTATTTCCGACCATCCAGATAGTTTTGTTTAATTTCTTTGTCGTTTCCACCATAGACATGTATAGATAGACGCCGCCTCCACTGCTTCAGCCTGTTGCCTCGGCGAAACGCGTCGCCGCCATTTTGGGAAAGGAGCTCTCTGCCGTCAGAGGTCTGTCAGACGTGTCAAACAAGCGCAAGTTGGCAGGAACTGCGGTTTATCTGGATAAAAATCACGATAACCTTTTACATTTCGCAACCAATTTCATGGAGTATTCAAGGGTTTATGCTCTACGTGAAGTGTGTGAAAAAGATTTGCCTCTACGTTACTTATCTCGCTAGTTAAATCGCCAGTCATACATGTGCATGGGTCTGTGATAAATGCTCACTTTTCTGTGGAGTGGAGGCGGCGTCTACCTATACATGTCTATGGTTTCCACACGATAGACAGACTAAATGTCTAACTTCGGAGGTGGTTTTGTCCTTGAAAGAATACTTCAGAAATGATATGGACAGCCTTCATAGGTATGGTGATTTACCCCCTGCCCCCCCCCCCCCCCCCCCCCGCTGAACCATAAGTGTACATCGCCTCCTCTGAAGATTCTGGCTGCTCTCATCTCAAGTGATTGATAAGTATCTTTGAAATTTGTTGAAGCAGTTGCAGTCAAGTTTTTGGTTGAAGAAGATTTCCATTTGTCTCTCTTCTTGCCCTTCAGTGACACACTGCTGAGTAGATCTCCATTAACAAGATCAAGTGTGTGTGTGTGTGTGTGTGTGTGTGTGTGTGTGTGTGTGTCTAATGCCCACACAGCTGAGTAGATCTCCATTAAACTAGATCAAGTGTGTGTGTGTGTGTGTCTAATGCCCAGATTCTGGAACTTTGAGTTTGGAATTATGTTTCATTCAGGGAACACAACATATTATTGGCATCTGACTTTCAAAAGAATTAAGGTATGGTGTGAGTGTATTAGTGTGTGTGAATGTTTGTGTGTTTGTGTGTGTGTGTGTGTGCGTGCATGCGTGCTTGTGTGTGTGTGTGTGTGTGTGCTCACTGTGGCTATACTACTCTTAATGCCAGTGGGATCAGGTGGCTGAAGAGCGATTCCCTTGGCTAATACCCAGTCTACACATGTTTGCTTCGCAGGAATGATTTGTGATTAGTTGATTTAATCGAGTGGATTAAAATCAATTCTGCCGGGACCGGAGTGTTTCATAAATCAGTGCTGGCCGTAACTGAGTTCTGTGGCGCTACTCGTGCATCACATCCATTCCGCCCAGACGCAGATCGACCATTAGGAGGCCCGAGCCATGCCTCTGACACACACACACACGCCCATCCATCTCCTCCATCTGTGGATCGACAATTAGGAGGCCCGAGCCATGTTCCTGGCAGCACAGATTGGGTTTTCTCCATGGAGGAACGAACTGCACACTAAGTGCCCATTCAAACAAACTGGCCTCGACCTGCCCTCATTTGCTAGGGATGGGCTCGTTCGCACTGAACATGTCCAAAAGCACTGAGGCTAGTGCCACAGTGAACATGTCCAAATGTAGTGAGGATATATGCACTGACCGCAACGTTAAACCAAAATATGTCTTGAAATGCATTTTGTACTTCATTAAATAAAAAGTAAAAAAACATCCGTATAAATTAATTAACCATTTATCTTGAATCCCTTGTAAATACAAATCGATGAGCAACATAATAGCCTAGAGCCATCCTTTTTTTAACTGGCAGTATTTCCACTTGATCCTCTTGGTATTACTTCTAATAATGATCACTTGCACACCAATCTGAGTCATGCCTGTCATACTCATCTCACGCATTCTCAAACCTGTATGAAGGATAATAATCAATGCCAGAAACATGGATTTGGGCCCTTAAATGTAGGCACGTTTCTCTTAGGGGAACCCTTAAGAGATGGTGTGGAACACACGTTGAAAAGTAAACAACTTTAGTAAGTAGACCTTTCGAGTCTCTGTAAAACGCTGAGAGAGACCATTACGCAGCCCTAAACATGCCCACATGCAGTGAGGATGGAGTTGAACCTGGAAGGCCTGTTTTACATAATATTATGTATGGTGATATTATCCATTAACCGAACATATCTCATTGCTAAACCTTTAAAGAGAGCAGATTGTGGGCAAATATATTTTAGAGTGAGGTGTTTTTGCTTTAAGGCTTTTTAATTGGGGTGTGTATGCAGCAGCAGCTGCTCGTGAACACTCAAACTTAATGTTTGCATGTTTGTTCTTTGAAACTTGGGCCTCATTGGAAATACAATCAGTTCTTAGCGTGGTTTCTTATACCAGCCAGCTCTCTGACTGTGTTAATGGACCTGCTAATCGTCAGGAGATTACCACCACACCACTATTACCACTACCAGCACCACACCACTACTAGCAGCACCAACACCTCACCACTACCACCACCACACCGCTACTAGCACCACCAGTACCACACCACTACTACCACCACACCACTACTACCACCACACCGCTACTACCACCACACCGCTACTAGCACCACCAGCACCACACCGCTACTACCACCACACCGCTACTACCACCACACTGCTACTACCACCACACTGCTACTAACACCACACCGCTACTACCACCACACCGCTACTACCACCACACCGCTACTACCACCACACCACACCACTACTACCACCACACCGCTACTACCACCACACCGCTACTACCACCACACCGCTACTAGCACCACCAGCACCACACCGCTACTACTACCACCACCACTACTAGCACCACCACTACTACCACCACTGCCACCACTACCACCACACCGCTACTAGCACCACACCACTGCCACTACACCACTTATCAGAATTTGTTATAGAGAACCACCATATGCCCAGGGTCCTTTCCAGCACTATTAAAAACTCTCTTAACCCACCTGCTGGTTTTACGACTACCTCCTCAATCTCCAGTGATGGATTTTAAAACTCTTTTACTGAAAAAATGAACAAAATCAGATCATCAATACCAGCGGCAGCCACCGGCTCTCGTACTATGTTTAATGTTTCTGCCATTCTGATCATTTTAATGAGCTGTCACTTTCCTGCTTCACTGACATCATGTCTCGTATGAAACCCACAACTTGCCTTACGGATTTCATTTCATCTCGCCTTTTAAAGGAGATGCTTCATGTTGTGTGTAGCAGTGTGCTCGACATCATTAATAAATATTCAATAATAAATCATTGATCACAGGAGTTGTGTATTTGCAGTCGTGCAGCCTTTGCTTAAAAAGCCTGAACTGGCTCCTGATTCCCCTCCAGTAGCATACTTACCTCTGAGCTCCCATTTATATCGCAAAATACTCGAAAAGGCGGTTTCTAATCAATTTGAATGAGAATGGGATTCTTGATATCTATCAATAAATCATGCAGTGCACAGCACTGAGTCTGCCTTCTTGAAAGTTACAAATGGCCTGCTGCTCACAGCTCAGGGCTGTTCAGTTCAGGTTCACCTAGATATGACTCCCGCCTTCGACAAAATGGACCATGTAGCGTTGCTTAGGTGGTTGGGGCATTGTGTTGGGGTACAGCGTGGTTGGGGCATTGTGTTGGGGTACAGGGTGGTTGGGGCATTGTGTTTGGGTAAAGGGTGGTTGGGGAATTGGGTTGGGGTAAGGGGTGGTTGGGGCATTGTGTTGGGGTACAGGGTGGTTGGGGTGTTGGGTTGGGGTAAAGGGTGGTTGGGGCGTTGTGTTGGGGTAAAGGGTGGTTGGGGCGTTGTGTTGGGGTACAGGGTGGTTGGGGTAAAGGGTTGGGGTAAAGGGTGGTTGGGGCATTGTGTTGGGGTAAAGGGGAAACGCACAGACAGATCAGTTTGGTTGCTAGTGCTCCATCACCAGCAATCGCTTAAGTGAGAAATGTCCTATCCCAAAAAGATTGTGAGAAGGTGGCCCATGCTTTTATCTCTTCCACACTGGACT
>NC_137914.1:4165027-4175027 GCF_963457725.1 Sprattus sprattus
TGTCTCACCAGGTAGACATCACACTTTTCCCTCAACTGTGAGGTTGCACACACACACACACCCACACACACACACACACACACACACACACACACACACACACACACACCCACACACACACACACACACACACACACCCCCCCCCCCACACACACACACACCCCCACACACACACACACACACAAACACACACACACACACACACACACACACACATACACACACACACAAGCACACACACACACACACACCCTCATTGGGTACATGAGTGTTACAATCCATAAAGTTCCACTACATTAGTCAGACCATCACGGAAATGCAGACATGTTCTGATTTCTTTCTACTGTATCTTTCCTTCAGTACCAGACAAGACATTGGAGTTGATAGAGAGTCCACCAGTATATAGGTCCACCTATGTATAGGTCCACCTCCTGAGCTTTCTTAACTAAAGGCCGATATGCTCAGGTTCAGACGCAACGCGTAAGCACGTAAGCACGTAAGCACGTAAGCACGTAAGCACGTAAGAACATAAGCACGTAACGATGTAAGCGCAAGCAATTCACCGCCAGAACAATAGTCTTGCGTATAATGGCGCAAGTCTAGAAAAAGGGGCCGACGCAGGCAAGACGTTAAAAGACGGGCAAGGGCCGCGCAAGGCCTCTTGCTCTTGCGCTTGCGCCTCTGACCATAAATCGGCCTTAACACAGCCTGTGGTCATGGACACATGCTCTTGTTTGTATTTGGTTGTGGGAGATATCATTGCCTATCATGGAAACCTGCTCTTGATTGTCTTTTTTGCTTGAGGCCAACCGGGTAGAGATATAATTTATTTTTTCCAGATGGGCTGTGAGGTCATGTATGTTGATGAGTGTGTGTTGTGTGGTGTGTGTGTGATGAGTGTGGTGTGTTGTGTGTTGTGGGTGTGTGTGTTGTGTGGTGTGTGTGTGATGAGTGTGGTGTTCTCCTCTCAGATTTTATAATGCCTCATCATCTTCTCTTGCTGTTTGTTTTTCTCTTTCTCTCCCTCCTTTTCTGTTTTCACATTCTTTTTTTCATCTCTGTCCACTCTCCTTCCTTTACCCCATATCTCCTTCTCTCTCTTTTCTCCTTCTATCTTTCCATCACTCTCCCCACCCTCCATCTGCTTTTCTCTTTCATCCTCTCCCTTGTCCTCTCTGCCTCCCTCCCTACCTTTCTCCTTCTACCCTTCCCTCCCTCTCTCTCTTTTTCTCTTTTTACCTCCCTCCCTTTCTCCTTCTTCCCTTTCCTCCCTCTCTCTCCTTCTCTCCTTCCCTCTCTCCCTTTCTCCTTCTACCCTTCCCTCCCTCTCTCTCTTTTTCTCTTTTTACCTCCCTCCCTTTCTCCTTCTTCCCTTCCCTCCCTTTCTCTCTCCTTCTCTCCTTCCCTCCCTCCACGCCTCTCTCTCTCTCCCTCAGGAACCCTGAATGCGTTCCTCAAACAGAAAGGCCAGTCGGCATCAGCAGAGAGCCCTGTGTGGACTCTCAACGGTAACCAGGGCGACCGCTGGAGGCAGGCCAAAGTCAGCATCCATCCAACAGCATCCTTCCAGGTGAGGCCACAGGACTTAACCTCACACCGCAAACACTCACTCAAACTCACTCACTCACTCTCTCACTTTTCACTCTCTCACTGACGTACTCATTCACTTTTTCACTCACTCATTCTCCCACTCACTCCTTACCTCACACACTCATTCATTCATCCACTCACTCACTCACTCACCTAGTCACCCACTCACTCACTCACTCACTCACTCACTCACTCACTCACCCACTCACTCCTTCACTCACTCACTCTTTCACTCACTCACTCACTTCTTCACTCACTCACGCATTCCTTGATTCACTCGTTCATTAATTTACTCACTCACTCATTCATTCACTCACTTACTCACTTATTCATTCATTGCTCCTGGCAGATGATCAGAGAAGTGAATTCATGTAGTCACACACACACTCACCCACTGTTGTAGACACTAACACATTAACATAAACACTCAGTCCTTAACAGAACCAGTCTTACACACTAACTGAAATACACTGTCACTCACACACTGATCCGCCTGTTCACCTGTCCACACAGGTGGCGATTGAGGGCGTCCGAGGCCCAGGGATCGAAGGAGACATCGCCATCGACGACGTGGTCCTAGAGGAGGGGGAGTGCCCCAACATTCCACCCAATCGTACGTATAGACTCTATGGTCTCCATGGTAACTGCACTGTGTACCGAACGATAGCCAGAGTGAAAAGTGCCTAGGTAAAGAGAGAGGGTGAAGTAGTGAGGGATGACGAGCGCGATAACAAGCATTAGATAGAGAGAGGGAGAGAGATGGAGAGAGGGAGAGAGAGAGAGAGAGAGAGAGAGAGAGAGAGGGAGAGAGAGATGGAGAGAGAAAATGAGAATGCGAACAAGCCTGAGATGGAGCGCAAAAGCACACAGAGAAGGCCAGTGGGAGACATACAGAGAGAGGAAATTGAAAAAGGGAACAGGTAATGGGCTGGAATTGACAGGGTCTATTGGCAGTGAAATCAGGACTGCATCACAGTGTTCATCACAGCTTGAGCTCTGATGAAGTCGGGAGGAAGCAAGTGGCTCGTCGACATTGTTTCCTTTTTCAGTTTTCAAGTTTCCTGAGGCTTAAATAAAGAACTGAGTTTGTTTCTCATCTCGCGCCGCCTTTTCCCTCATGGCTATTCATTTCATTCTAGCCCATCTGAAGGAGCTGTGGCACTGTCATTTGCAGGCGGCAGTTGAAAAGGCACACACTCGCAGCTGCCTGAATGCAGCCAGAACTGGAACAGGGTTCACAGCTGTGAAGCCTACTTCCAAAAGTGCCTCTGTGCACACAATAACAGTAGGCCTCTGTAACAGTAACAGTAGGCCTCTGTGCACAAAATAACAGTATGCCTCTGTAACAGTAACAGTAGGCCTCTGTGCACACAATAAGAGTATGCCTCTGTAACAGTAACAGTAGGCCTCTGTAACAGTAACAGTAGGCCTCTGTGCACACAATAAGAGTATGCCTCTGTAACAGTAACAGTAGGCCTCTGTAACAGTAACAGTAGTTTAACAGTAACAGTTAATTGTAACAAAGCGCTATAGAATGTTTCATTGTGGAGTGATGTATTATTAGCTGTATGGTTGACTACCCCACTCCCACTCGTACTATATTGCTTAAGTAACAGTAGTGTAACAGAAGGCCTCTGTAACAGTAGTGCATTAGTGACAGTAAGGTATCATTAAAAGGAGTGTAACAGCAGGCCTCTTTAACAGTAACAGTAACAGATGTGTAACAGAACAGTAGTGTTACAGTAACAGTAACAGATGTGTAACAGCAGGCCTCTTTAACAGTCACAGTAACAGATGTGTAACAGCAGGCCTCTTTAACAGTAACAGTAACAGATGTGTAACAGTAGCAGTAGTATAACAGTAACAGTAACAGATGTGTAACAGAACAGTAGTGTAACAGCAGGCCTCTTTAACAGGAACAGTTACAGTAACAGGGGTGTAACAGTTACAGCAACAGTAGTGTTACAGTAGGCCTATTTAACAGGAACAGTAACAGTAGTTATTAGTCAAGTGGGGGCCTCTTTGTCTTAAGTCTTGCCACGCCCCCTCCTGCTTCAACTCACCTGCCTCAGTCACATTCCCAGTCCCCTGATTCCCTAATCACGAGCACCTGTCACTCCCTCCACCAGTCTACTTAAACTCTTCACTCCCTTCACTTGTTGTGTATGGGACATAACTTCCTGCTCCTTTGTCAAGCTCTGGACTACTAGCTCTCTGTGCTTGTCCCTGCTCCTACATCAAGTTCTGGAATATTCGCTCCCCGTGTTGGTTCTTGCTCTTTCGTCAAGCTTCAGACTATCAGTTTTCCTAGTGTGATTCTTACCAATGACTGTTTTCTGTTTACCCCTTAGGATCTTCTGTGTTGTGTATTTTGTTTCTTTAGTTTAGCTCCTATCATGGACTGTTTCTATTCACGTTGCGTTGTGTGTTTAGTTCCTAGTTACGTGTAAGTGCTATCTTCTGTGTGTTGTGTCTTCTGTTCATTGTTCGTTTAAGTAACATCTCCAGTCTGTTCAGTTTGTTTTCATACATCATCTGTCTCTGGCTGAATCCAAATAAACTCAATTATCTCTAAGTCTGTGTCTAGCCTGACGTCCGTGACATTTGTGGTGTTTCAGAGTAATTACCTCAGCGACATGCTCATAGACTAACTAATCATGTGATGGATCTATTCATATGAGTGTGCCAGTTTGCAGATGATGTCATTGATGGATTTAATCATATGAGTATGCCAGTTTACAGATAATGTCACTGATGGATTCATTCATACGAGTATGCCAGTTTGCAGATTATGTCATTGATGGATTTATTCATACGAGTATGCCAGTTTACAGATGATGTCATTGATGGATTTATTCATACAAGTATGCCAGTTTGCAGATGATGTCATTGATGGATTTATTCATATGAGTATGGCAGTTTGCAGATGATGTCATTGATGGATTTATTCATGCGAATATGCCAGTTTGCAGATGATGTCATTGATGGATTTATTCATACGAGTATGCCAGTTTGCAGATGATGTCATTGATGGATTTATTCATACGAGTATGCCAGTTTACAGATGATTTCATTGATGGATTTATTCATACAAGTATGCCAGTTTGCAGATGATGTCATTGATGGATTTAATCATACGAGTATGCCAGTTTTGCAGATGATGTCATTGATGGATTTAATCATACGAGTATGTTAGCTTAGACATGATGTCATTGATGAGGCATCTAACCTTTCATTTTTCTGTCTTTTTCAATCCCCCCCTCTTTCCATCTTACGCCTTTACTTTTCAATCACTCCATTCTATCTTTCTTATTTTCTCCCTTTCCCTCTGATTTCTCTCCTTCTTATTACGCTCTCTTATTCCATCCCTCATTCTCTCTCTTCTTCTGACTCTCCCTCTCCCCTTCTCCTTCTTGCTTTTTTGCTCTTCCTCTCAGCTGAAGAGTCCAAGGCTCCGCCCAAGGAAATCCATATATGGCTCCTGCTGGTCACCGTGGTGATGGTCTTGCTGAGGGGTCAAAGGTGACCCTTCCCTTAATTGAGGCAGTGGATCGCCTCAGTGACTGGAGCCCCATGTGCGCCTGGACCCTCTTTCTTATGTCACCAAAGATGAATGCTTTTGGATATTACCAGAAAGGGACACAGCACAGACTCCACACCACTCCAATTAAACTCACAAAAGGGTAATATCAGCATAGAAAGTAATAAAGATGTTCTTTTTTTTTTTTTTTACTAACATTTTCAGTCAGACGCTCCTTTTGACAGAAAGGGAAGGACCTCTGTCTGTACATTCAGTCGTACTCAAGTACTGCAAAAGCACAAGGCCTTGGTTACTGAGAACTGTATGCCAATGGACAAAAAAAAAGGACTGACCATAAGGATACAAGGGGCTACTGAAGATATGTTTTTTTTTCAGAATGGATAAAAACAATGAAGCAATTCCCCGGATGCCCACCTTGAGAAAAACACAAAATCAAAGCTCTTTTCATTTCGTAGTCCCATTCCTCCCACATCCTGCGCTGACTCCCAGCAGCATGTCGTCACCAGCTCCTCTATCACACCCGCGTGCCCCATTCCCAGACGCTCCTTATTTTTCGCCTGCTGAGACAAAACAACACATCATCACACTGCTCCTTAATATGACATCAGCTTCAGTCTGTTTCCCATCGTCCAGCTGCCTAGTCTTCTGTCTCAATGCTCACAAACCCGTGGCAAACCTGTGATACAATACCAGTGGAGTTCCAGAAGGAAGGTTCCATAGGGTTCTAGAATGTTCTAGAATGTTCTCTAGAGCTCTAGAAGTGGGGAGACCTTAGGCTGGGTGAAACTGGGAGAGCGAGGGCTGCATGAGAAGCAGACAGAGGCAGGGGGCACTGAGAAAGAGAAAGAGAAAGGGAGAGAGAGAGAGAGAGAGAGAGAGAGAGGGGGAGAGAGAAAGATGAAGAGAAAAGCCCTGCTCCTCCTCTCCCATCTTAATTTTCCAACCCTCCAAATCAGTACTGGATTCGAAGCCACTTTCTGCCGTGAAAACAAAGTGCCTTCAGATTAAGAACTCAACAGAATAAACAACCCCCTGTTAGCCTGGTAGGGAGCACAACACAAACACCATACATGCTATCTGACATGGGCTATTTTCAAAAACAACCCACAACCCTGGTAGCGGGAGGTCAAAGTTGAGACCTAGGATCTGGGCAGTGTGTGTGTGTGTACAGTATGTTTCTGTGTGTGTGTGTGTGTGTGTGTGTGTGTGTGTGTGTGTTTGAAGCCTCCGCATTTCACGTGACCCATCAGAGGGCCAGGGTTTCTGGCATTAGTCGTGATGCCGTTCCATACCCAGGCAGCAGGGGGCAGCAGGCCGGCAAGGGGGTGTAGGGAAGAGACTGGAACACAGACTTAGACGCCTAGCAGCCGCAGCTGTGCCGGCGTTGGGCCGGCATTGGGCCAGATCTGTACCATGTCATCTAGAGCACTGAAGCACCCAGCAGAGGGTCACGAAGGCCCACGTGGTCTTCAGTCATCTATCTTCAATACGGAACAAAACAAAGACACAAACTGGGCCATGGAAACTGTGAAACAAACAAATGAGCAGAAATGCAAAAATGAACAAATGAATGAAGAAATTCATTCGATGAATTCAAATGACTCCCTCTCAACAAAGTAGAGACAGGAAAATTCCACTTGGAAACTTTCCAACATGGCCACCCCGTCCCAGGCCTCTGTCATTTATATACTATAACTGTGTGTCCTGAAAGAAGAAGATATTCATAATTATAATAATATTTTATTACTCCGGTGAGAATGTTTCTCTGCTTTTACAAAAACTGTGAAGAGTCAACTGTGGAATACCTACAGGGACGCATCCATAACCTTAACCTGAGGGTTTTTAAACAGTATTGTATAAAAGAACAAGAAGAAGAAAAAAATGAGAGCTTAATGATCTTTTTCCATTCATTGTTGGTTATGAAAAAAAAAAAAAAACATTTTATGGACTTGTGTGTTTTTTCTTATTCCTTTTCTTTTTGTTGATTTAAAATTTGAACGTTTTTTCTTGTCTCCCTTGCATTGAACAAAATTCTCAATCTGGAGGGGAACAAAATGAATTGATTTGGTTAAATGTAGAACTTGTAAATGTTAAAGATGTTCTGTTAGTTGAGGTTCAAAAGAGATGTGTTACTGTGTACCTGAGTTGGGGAAGCACAACGTGTATGACGTACAGATCCACAGCATCCCATGCGGTATATATGCATACACGAGACCTGCCCCTACAACTTCAGCTCTGTCTGTCAGTCTGTCTCTCCAAACCACGGGTGCCATCCAGACCACCATCAGAAATGGATTCCATTGGTAAAGCCTTACCACTTGCCCATATAAGTACAGAAAAAGGTGAATGAACTTGAATGAACTGACTGATATCCAAAGGGGTACAATTTTAGTTGAAGGGTCCCTACGTAAGGATTTTATAAGCACATTCACTGAAAAAATAAATAAAGTTTGAGAAGCTATCTGTATTTGTATTAGGGAACATATTAGTCATAACTACTAATTTATACACATAGTTCAACACATGCAGTTTTACCCATGGCATGAGCACCTCTTGGCCAGCAATGTTATTTATTTTATAAAATATATTATTTTTCTATCTTATAACATATAAAATACACATATAACATCTATACACATATGCTCTTTATAAAAACACACAGTTTTTGCTTATGTGCTTTTTGAATGTGTTATAATAACCTTGGGAAGATACCCTTCAACTAAAGTGTAACCTCTAAAGGTTTCAGTAATGGATTCTGTGACTATATCCTTGGAATGTAAAAAAAAGAGAGAATTCGATCTAAACATTATATACATTATTTGTTGTCATTCTTGTCGCCTCTTCAGTGTTTCAGCTTAAGTGGTGTTTTGGTCACATGAACATGTATTGGTATATATGCATTGACCACAAGGAACAGACACCCAACATGTATACAATGTTGTTGACAAAACAGAGCAAAATGAGAGATCATTACAGGACTAGGAGCATCACCTGAAGTCACTGCAACAACCTCCCTCCGTAGCTGTCAGTATATATATACTTGATATACATATAAACATTACATGTGTATACACACATACATAAATACATATAAACATACATACATACATACATACATACATACATACATACATACATATTCCAGTACATACATATCATGTGGATACATACATACATGAATACATACATATATACATTACATGTTGATATATGCATATACATACACACATACATACAAACATAATCACATTACATGTGGATACATGCATAAATACATAGACATATATATACATATACATATACATACATAAATAACATGTTGATACATACATACATACATTACATGTGGATGCATACATACATACATACATACATACATACATACATACATACATACATACATACCTACCTACCTACCTACCTACATACATACATACATGCAAACCTGTCTCACAGCAGGGGCATGTCTTTGTTAGTATTTCAGTATGTGAGCTTGCAATGGAATAAGGCCTTGAGCTTTGCATCGCTAGCACCATGGCTGCATCATCTCAGCTTGCTGTCTTCACACATAAAATCCCCAAGCAAATCCAAACATGAAGGAGATGCCTTGACTCAGTGAGCGAGGACTTAGGGGTCTAGATAGCTGTATCTGTATCTGAGCTATATCTGGCCTGAGGTTAGCTGCTAGCTGTGGTACAAACAGGTCCACTATAATTCTGGCTTGCTCGGCCCCAAACACCTTGACCTACTTCTGTTCACTTGTGTCAAATCTAATGAAATATGAATGTTATACGTGTTCTCAAACCCACCTCAGTAAGGTCCCCGAGGCCCAGGACCAGGGACCACACCCTTTTCACCCAGCCGCATGGCATCATGGGAAAAAACACATACAGGAAATGAATGTGCTGCAGTGCATTCTAGGTAAAGTAGTCTTTACGGCAAAGGTGATGAGTTACGTTGAATGTGGTCAGTGCCCAAAGAGCCACAGACCCCCAGGACTGAGTGGGCCGAGTGCAGACTAACACAGCAGTCCTTTAAGGGAAAAGAGATTTCTTTTAAAAGAAAGGGCTGCAACACTGGGCGCAATTTTTTACAACATGTTTTTACAATACACGCCACCCAGCGTAATCATCCTTGTATGAATAAATGTTTTAGCAGTGCTTACCGCGTTCTGTTTTTATGTGAGCCAGTGTATATGACAGTTTAAGCTGCCTGTTCATTTGAAGTCAAGGGCTTGGACTCCCGTCCTGTAATGAAAGTCGGCATTTTGCTCTGTTTTGGTCGCTGCGTGATATGACGTTACCCCTCTCTGTATTTCTTTGGATTTATCATCCATGTTTTCGTGTCGACTCTGCAACTAAAGCTGAAATAAAGAAATGGTATTTTATGTCTGACTGGTTGTGTGTGATGATACTGCGAGTCACCTGTGGTGAGATTATCAAAAGCCCCTGACTGTGACGGGTCTTTGATCGGCTGGGCTCCATCAGGTGGTGGCGGTGGTGGGTCATTAATCTGCAGAGCTGTTTTTAACTCTCTGACTCTTGTTGCAGTAATATATGTGTCGACGTGTAATATATGGCTCGACGTGTCGACTTTACTCCCACTAAAACCAAAACCAAAAACACGTATTACAGGTAGAGTGATTCAGTTTGGCAGGAGACTTTAGCCTAGAGGATGAAGAAACACCCTGCAGTGTGAACTTTCGACCACCATGGAAGCGTGAGTGTGTGAGTGTGTGTGTGGATAAAGAAACACCCCGCAGGCGACCCTTCGACCACCTTCCCCCCGAACCCCTCACTCCCAGGGCAGGGTGATCCTTGATCTGATTGGTTTAAGAACCTGTGTCCTTATTGGTCAGTTGCATATATC
>NC_137914.1:4177527-4200027 GCF_963457725.1 Sprattus sprattus
ACAAAGGAAGAAATGCTGTTTTGTTTGTTTGTCCAACAACCTTGCTCCCTGTCATTTGTGACGTTTTTAGTTTTTCTCAACGTAAGAAATATTTTAGCAAGAAGCAAACGTTCTCCAGCAAAATGGACCAGGAGTCAGAAAATTAAATAATATTCAGTTAGCCAAAATAATAAAAATGGAAGGAGATAGTGTCACGATTCTGGCAGCGATTGATATAAATTCCTGCCTAATCTCTGTGGACCTTATCAGGTTGTTAGTCTTTCTTTGTTCTGGTTAGACACGTAGTTCCTAAAGAACAGGAGTAGGGCTCTCAAGCACTTTTTGGCTTAGTCTTTTCCCAAGGAGACAAGTGTGTTCGCAAGCCTCTAGCCCTAGTTAGTCTAAGGTACGTGACGCGTTACGGTTCTCAAGCAGCCTCGCGTAGCTTTTATTCAGGTCCGCCTGAAAGCTTCATTTTTGTATCTCCTTAGTTTATGTCCTTTTGCCCCGCACGTAATCTTCTGTGTTTTTGGATTTTCCACTGATCTTCTGTGTTTTGGGATTACCGCTGTATGGAAATATCCCTGGGTGAAATAATAAAGAAATCAAGTTGTGAACTATATCCTGCCATTGGGTCCTCACTAGCTCACTCGGCCAAACCGCTGGTTAGCTACTCAGGTTCTATACCTGAGAGAAGCCTGACAGATAGAGAATAGAGAACAACAGAGCCAGTGATTTGTAAATCCAATAATAAAAGAAGAGTTCAGCAAGCATCTCTCCACCGTGGTTATTGGAGGCGGAGTTAACTGACTGCCGACTCGTGCAAATCCAGTGATTTGGACTTGAGCAGTGAGCTGCTAATGACTTTGCTGAGTGCATAGCCCAAAGGGTGGACTTCTAACAGATGAGTATAGATTTGACTTTGTTATGGAGAGGGCTCAGGGATTTATATCTATAGCAATGTAATTGTTAGGCTACCTTTCATATGCTGGAAACTGTGCACCATGATGCATGCATGTGATAACACTTGGCAGCTGTGCCATTGACGATGAATGGTGAATTCTACAAATGCTGGTGATGGTGCGATCAGGTGCTCTTATTCTTTCAGTCATACTGTGTAGGCCTATTATGACTTGCGGTGCTTTTCTTGATGCCAATTTGTTCTAAGCTCATCAACATACTGTTCTAGGCTGCCTTTGTGTTGATTTGTTAGCGTTGGCACATACACTTTCCCTCCTGCTGTACCTGCAGACACCTCTATGATAATGATAACATCACACACACACACTCAAATACAAACACACACACACTCACATACAAACACACGCGCACACACACACACACACACACACACACACATACCTCTCCTCCCCTGTGTCTGTACCTGCAGACACTTCTGTGTTTTCTCGTCTGTCTCCGGCTTCCAATGTGGGTCAGAAAATGTCCCAGCATGCAAATGAACTTTCCCTTCCCTCAGAGGAGCCGTGGTCTGTCACTCAAACCCAGACGCATCCAGCTCCAACACATGTCATTGACATGCACCTCCCTACCTGCAAGAATTAATTACTCCCCGATCCTCCTCCTGCAGCCTCAGGTCTTCAAACAGCTCGCTCCTCCGCGTCCCCAAAACCAAGCTCCGCACCATGGGCGACCGGGCCTTTTGCTCGGCAGCGCCACACTTATGGAACAGCCTCCCTGACCACCTAAGGGCAACGCAGATGCTGGACGCCTTTAAAGCTGGACTTAAAACTTTTTTTATTCAGGAAGCCATTTCTGGCCTTGTGTTAAATCTTTTCTGTTATGCTTATGTTAACAATTTAGATTTTTTTTCATTTTATTGTATTATTATAGATAGTTTCTAATATGTAGGCACTCTGAGATGCCTTTGAATGAAAAGTGCGTTAAAAATAAAATGAAAATTATTATTATTATTATGTCGAAGCACGTCTCACAACCAGCCCTGCTGCCAAGCAGCAGATACTCGCGTCGGCGCTAATGCCATTAGCGGAATATGAAGGGCAACATTTCAATCTGTCTCCTCTACTGATCGCCAACCAGGTGTGCAAATCGCCCTTAGAGTAAACACACTCAAAGTGTGTGTTTACTTGCTGGATTGATTTTTTACTCATGCTGCGGGTGGAGTTAAAAGGCCTCATTCGTTTGATGGAAATAGTTTTTTAAATGTGAAAGTCGATGAGGAGTTATGATGATCAAGATTCCAAGCATGAAGGATATTAAATCATCAAAATGTCTGATGAAAAGGACAGGCAAATGAAAAGGAGATATTTTACATTTCTGTAACCTAGACTAAACACACAGTTTGCCATACACACAGAAACATACGATACAACACACACACACACACACACACACACACACACAATTTCACACATGCACAAACACACGCACAAGCACACGCTGATTTGACACACACCCCAATCCAACATGGATAAGGCTACTAAATAAAACTGATGCGTTTTTTTAATGTATGGTTACGACGATTTTAGGAACATTACGTTGGATGGCAACCTGCTTCTTATCAATCTCACAGTGTAAGGTCTCTTATAAATGCCAAGTATTAAACATGTAGTTATATTGTTATTAAAACTTGATTTGTGTTTACAGTGAATGTGTAAGACTGAGACTGAAAACTAGCTAGAGCCCATTAAGATATGAATATAAATTGCATGCAATAAGTGATCTGGTACCACCATGGCTATATACCTAGCTAGATACTTCATTATTGAATATTCATTCATATTCAAAATGAAACTAAAGACGTTCCTCTTTAGTTGTGAATAGTGCATCGAAAACCTGTCACCTGTCGCTATGGTATCCTACCACCTTTGCTATCCTAACTTAAATTCACATGGACCATGTCAGCCAACTATAACTCATCAAAAGCCAACTATAACTCATCAAAACCCCATCCTTTTGTATAATATTATGCTGATGCTGATACTGATAAAGTGGCGATATATAACATACTGTTAATTGTTGACCTGAACTCATTTCTTTTTCTGTTTATCAAATTGATGTTAACAAACACATTTTCTGTCTCTTATAGCGTGACCAATTCTAACCATAGTGGCTTTAAGGGGGTTCAGGCCCTGGAGTTCTGTAAAGCGCCTTGAGACAATTTGATTGTTTTGGCACTATAAACATTTTATTTTATTGAATTATAATCAAATATATAAAATGCCATTCTATACCGTGCCCTTTTTTGCGGTTATTATGCAAGGATAGAAACATCATGATCTAGCGTTCTTGCAGGAGACATTCAGGATTGTCTGGCGCAGGCAAAACAGTCACGGCAGCATCAGTGTGATGACATTCTAAGCAAATTATTGCAAGTCGGAAACAGAGCCTTGAGTTTTTTTAGCTGACATCTCCCTCTGCGTCATAAAAGGGCTGAGCTCAAGAGTCTCAGACTGAACACCTGCGTGTCATTTTAATCTGAAAGTCAATTTGTCTCAGCGGAACCTTTCTGACTGGTCCGCAGCCAGGTGACATGCCATGACAACTCATGTCTGCTTGTATTTTCGAGCTCTGTGCTTCAGCAGTTCCGATAATTGTACTGGCATAGTGAGGAAAAAAATGGCAGAGTTATTTTTTTAGTATTAAATAGATTTAATTTCACATTTAGTTGGAGTGTGACTTTGCAGTCTTGACAGGAAATTGGAATTCATTTCTTCATGTCATGACTTGGGTGAAGGTGATCTTTGGCTCCCTAACGGTCACTGAAGATTGCCACAATGAATTCATAAGGATGAGGTAGAGAGAATTAATTAAATCCTTTGATGGGACTGAAAGACTGCAGACCAAACCATTGTCTTTGAGATGTCCGCAGGAAACGAATCCCCTTTTCTATGTTTGAAAAGGCAATATTCAGGAGATGGATTGAGATACAATGAAGGAGTTGGCAGCAAACAACACGAGATAAAAGAGCATTAAAGGTCATATCTTTCCAAATTCATTCTTCTGGAAAATAAATATGATTATACGTAGAATTTTCAGAACTGTGCTTTTTCTAATGTGTTACATGTAAGATGTTCCATTTTTAAACATTTTCAGACATTTTTCATACCTTTTTTCATCTTTGTTGTTGTGTTTATGTACCAAGTAAAGATCAAAGGGTGCATGAAGTCAGAGTGGAGTAACTATACGCTTGTGATTGTTGTCTTTAACTCCAGTCTCTAGTAACAAAAGAGCATAAATGTTGTCTTAACACTCCTTTGCTTCTCAGCACCCCACCCTGCCACCCCCCCCCCCCACCCTGCCACCCCCCCCCCCCCCCCCTTCTCTTTCATCAGTCGTCGTCACTTGAGTGGCCTTTGATGCTGACGCCAGAATCAAAGCCCCTGTGTTGTTTGAGGCAACCAGTGGCGGCTTCTAAATTTCCGCAATTATTGAGCAATAGCTGTTCAACAGTAGCCATATCCAGTAATGATGGATGGGGAGGTGTGTGTGTGTGTGTGTGTGTGTGTGTGGGGGGGTTCAGCCATCAAAGACACTGGGGGGGCGGAGGGGTAAAGAGAGTGCTAGAGAGAGAAAGAGTGGGGCAAAGAGAAAGAACGAAAACTCTTTTGTTTTCTTTGTTTAGCTTCAAATATGGATACTCAAGCCCGAAATGGTTTACCTTTGAGGGAGGCGTTTGATTTGAAACTGGTCGATCTGAGAAAACCTGACTTTTTTTTTAATGTAAAGGCCGATGAACCATGCTTTGAAGATCTCTGATCCGGCTATGAGTCACGCTCCACTGTAGCAGAGTCAGATCAGTTCATGCTCTTCAGCAGGAACAACATTTTACTTATTTACCTATCGTCTAAACGCATCTTTCAAAGCCTGACACCTCAAACCCTTACAGAAGGTGACAGCGGCAAGGAAAAACTCCCTTTTTACGAAAGAAACCTTGAGTAAAACCCACCTCAAAAGGGGGGGGGGAGGGGGACGGAGAGGGGTAGAAAGAGGGAAGGGTGGGGGCAGCATGTAGAGAAAGAAAGGGGGGGGGGGGGGATTACATAATGAAACCTTTAGGATCGATGTCTTTGCATTTGTGGATTTCTCTTGTGTTCTCTTGACTAAAATGTACCATGAAGGGCCTTGCATGGTTATCCAACTCACCTCGTACGACTTCACGACAGACACGCCCTTTCTAATCGGCCAGGGGTGTCGGACAGCTCGGATCGGATAGTTGAGAAAGTTCGAGTGGTGCTCCAGAGGCCATCCGAGACCCTCGGAAGGCTGTCCGAGGTGCTCAAAGGTGTGGTCCCACTTCAAGGAGGGCGTTTTAGGGCGTGCCTCGTGAGATCGGAGAGCACGGTCGGAGAAGCATGCGGACCCCTTAACTCGCGCTTCTGGCTCGCTGGTAATGAAGGAGCAGGAATTACAAATAGGTGAGAAAGGCACCAGAGTTGCCAGCCAGCCCCTGACAATTAAGCCCCATACTTTTATTACAAGTTTGTAATATCAGCTATAATGAGTCTATTCTGGAGGAGAAGACTGGATCAGTGTCAGGTAAGGGGCAAGAGTCGGTGTCTACCAATCAGGATCACAGACTGAGTGACAACATTTTGTCTTGTTTTGTTTCAATGAAAGATGAAAAGACTCACAACAGTCTGGGCGCACCACCAACATCAGACAAACACATACACACACACACACACACACACACACACACACACACAAGCACACACAGTGGGCCAGTCCTTGAGAAGCGCACAACTCACTGTCACGCCCTTCTCTCTCTGCAGTGAGCACTGTGAACAGCCAAGTGTACATTTTTAATTGAATGCAGCCCGGCTTTGTGATTTCTGGCCTCAATGCCCAGTGGGTAAAAACACACACACACACACACACACACACACACACACACACACACACAGACGTGCACTCTACACTCCACTCCAGATATGGATCGCATCTAGCACAAGCCAGCTCCCAGCACACTCACACCAATAGATTGCAGCTGGAGTAATCACGCCGTCTGATCCAGTTGCCATAGATTCCTCTGATAAAACTGATCCCTCCAGGGAGCCTCTGCCAGCTCCCCCCATGCAGTCAGTGAGACAGCTCCACTAATGCAGGCAGTGAGACAGCTCCCCCCATGCAGGCAGTGAGACAGCTCCACTAATGCAGTCAGTGAGACAGCTCCCCTAATGCAGTGATACAGCTCCACCCATGCAGTGAGACAGCTCCACCCATGCAGTCAGTGAGACAGCTCCCCCCATGCAGTGAGACAGCTCCACCCATGCAGTCAGTGAGACAGCTCCCCCCATGCAGTGAGACAGCTCCACCATGCAGTCAGTGAGACAGCTCCCCCCATGCAGTGAGACAGCTCCACCCATGCAGTCAGTGAGACAGCTCCCCCCATGCAGTCAGTGAGACAGCTCCACCTATGCAGGCAGTGAGACAGCTACACTAATGCAGTCAGTGAGACAGCTCCACCTATGCAGTCAGTGAGACAGCTCCCCCCAAGCAGTCAGTGAGACAGCTCCACCCATGCAGTCAGTGAGACAGCTCCCCCCATGCAGTCAGTGAGACAGCTCCACCCATTCAGTCAGTGAGACAGCTCCCCCCATGCAGTCAGTGAGACAGCTACACTAATGCAGTCAGTGAGATAGCTACACTAATGCAGTCAGTGAGACAGCTACACTAATGCAGTCAGTGAGACAGCTCCACTAATGCAGTCAGTGAGACAGCTCTCCCCATGCAGTCAGTGAGACAGCTCCACCCATGCAGTCAGTGAGACAGCTTCACTAATGCAGGCAGTGAGACAGCTCCACTAATGCAGTCAGTGAGACAGCTCTCCCCATGCAGTCAGTGAGACAGCTCCACCCATGCAGTCAGTGAGACAGCTCCCCCCATGCAGTGAGACAGCTCCACCCATGCAGTGAGACAGCTCCACCCATGCAGTGAGACAGCTCCACCCATGCAGACAGTGAGACAGTGCCATCACATCACAAGCGCTCCAAAGCCAAGAGAGAGGCACGCAGCGGCCTCACGCAGCGGCCACTCAGCAACTCAGAAAAGTGAGGCTGACGATCTGGATGCGAGCCCTGGTCCGCTGGTAAAGAATGGGGAAATGGACGGACTTAGGAACAATATATGTCTTATGTTATGGTGTTTTGCCATTACTACATTTTTATATGCTAGAATGTTTTTTTTTCTTTGTATTACTTTTTCAACAGTGAGACAGCTCCCCCCATGCAGGCAGTGAGACAGCTCCCCCCATGCAGTGAGACAGCTCCCCACCATGCAGGTGTTTTGCCATTGCTACATTTTTATATGCTAGAATGTTTTTTTTTCTTTGTATTACTCTTTTTCAACAGTATGTGAGGAACTTTATACTTGCCAGGCCTAGGCAAGAAAGGCAGGAAGAAAAGAAGGCACGCTGTGGTTTGTGCTTTGTGATAAATACACTTACATCCCCAGTAGATAAAAGAACATGACAGCCACAGACTTCAAAATGACTCAACATCCTCTGCTTCAAAACCACACAAAAACACTCCAAAAACCACTCCGTTGTGTCAAAACACTTAGTGATGAACACTGAGGAACAAGCACAACCACAAACACCAGACACAAAACATGAAGGCAGTAGAGGTCATGTTCAGAGGTGTGTGTGTGTGTATGTGTGTGTGTGTGTGTGTGTGAATGTGTGTGTGTGTGCATGTGTGTGTGTGTGTTCATGTGTGTGTGTGAATGTGTGTGTGTGTGTGTACGTGTGTGTGTACGTGTGTGTGCATGTGTGTGTGTGTGTGTGTGTGTGTGCATGTGCGTGTGTGTGGTGTATTTGCCTTCTTCTTCTCCCAGGGTGGGACCCCACAGTAAGGTCTGTTCCTGTGTCTGCTCATATCACAGTGTGAAAGCAGACAAGCTATTTTAGGAACTCTCTCCGGCCTGTGCAGGTGTCCAATTAAATTTCTCACTTGCAAAGAGGTGAGCGTTTCTCAGGGGGTTGTGATGAGCGTCGCGTGTGTGTTGGAGCGCGGGGGGTGGGGGGGGGGGGGGGGGGTGGGGGTTGGGCAACCAGAGTCTCTCCATAGGGCACTATGCAGGCGAGGGCAGCATCAGGCTAAGAGATTTAGAGGAGACACAAAGGGCAGGTGCTTAGTCACTTCCATTCACAAAACGCGCCTCTTCAGCAGCAGGCTTAGTGGAAGTCAATGCAGCGCTCCATACGAGATCAGTGTTGACAAGTGACTTTGTTGACAAAGACAAGTGGACAGTGGTATAGTCCAGGGTATACGCAGGTATACGGAGTATACACTGCAAAAATGCTTTTCTAACCTAGTGTTATTACTCTTATATTGAGATGAAAAAATCTAGTTGGTCTTGTTTCTAGCTAAATTGTACTTACCTAGTGCTGTCTTGGTAAGGTTATTTTTGCCTATTTCAAGCAAATATTACTTATTTTAAGAAATCTTAACAAGCCAAATTTGCTTAACGCACTGGCAGCCAAATTTGCTTGTTTTAAGCAGGATTTTTTTAGCTAGAAACAAGACCAACTAGATTTTTTTCATCTCAATATAAGAGTAATAACACTAGGTTAGAAAAGCATTTTTGCAGTGTACCCACTTATTATTCAGTTAGTATTGCGTATACCCACTTCTCAAAACAGAGCGTTTATCCTGTGTTGTATGGGCTGCTTAATTATTTATTTTTTAATAAGGGGAGTATCCACTTCTCCAGGGAACACTACACCACTGCAAGTGGAGCCACTACAGAGACCAGTAGAGCCTTTTTTCAGTCCAGCATACTTACTTCACAGACCAGCAGAGCCCGTCTTTTAAAACCAGCATACTCACTTCACAAACCAGCAGAACCCCTTTAAGAACCAGCTTGCTTGTTGGAATAAATGTTGGTGACCACTCCACCTCACATACTGTGAGGGTTTATACTCTTGTAAAGGTCCAAGACCTGACACCAGAGGAGTGTCCTTGCCAGTGTTGTACCTGAACGCGTTCATGAACTCGTTCATAATTTTGGTGATCTTGAACTGAACGTTCTGTATTATTGCCTGATGAACGATACTGTGAAAACGTTCATTCTGGTGTCTGTGAACGGCACGTTCACTCTTTTTAATTTCGTTCAATAAGGTGCCAGATTTCTAGAGACTTCTAGGTGAAAAACACACATTTAACAGTCCTGTTTCCAATCGCTGCGTGTGCTTTCTTTTACTGTCAATGCCTGGCAAGTGTGAGAGCACCGAAGTTGCCTAGAGGCCGAAAGCGGTATTGCAGACATATCGACATTTTTAATTTTTGAAAAATATTAACATATAACATATTGAAAAAAAACTGAACTAGTTAATTTTTTGGAGCTGTGAACTTAGTTCAAAATGTTGAATTATGAACTAAGAACTGAACTAGTTCATTTTGAAATTTGTGAACTATGAACTGAACTAACCCGCAAACCATGTTCTAGAAACTTCTAAAAGTTCTCACCCCCTTCTCTACCTGTAGGCTTTCTTTGTGTGTGTGGCTGCGGTAGACACAGCACGTTGCTCATTCCTTTAGCTCCTGGTGTTGTGTGTGCACGGCTCCGCTTTGCCAGCAGATTTCCCCAACGATGCGTGAAAATACACGGAGACAGGGGAGAGTGGTGTGTGTTTGCTAAGTCTGCGCGGCGTGCTGTTGTCAACACTCTTTACCCAGCGCCTCTCAGATGCCTTCAGTTTGCTCTTCCAGACCACATCATTGGCTCTTGTCCCCGGCGGCGGACTTGCTTTGCTCTGCTTCTCCGGCCATGAATAATGGAGGTGTGTTTGCACCTCCTGTATTATTTACAGGGGGGTTTTCACAGATGTGAGGCCTCATATCTCTCCTTTGTTGACCCCCCTCTACTGAGTACACCTCTTTCTTCTGGGAGAAGCACAGAGTAGCAGAAAAAGAGAGGGTGCAACTGGGGTGCACTGAGCTATAGAGGGGGACATGTTTGAGCTGTGGTCCAGTAGACTATAGTATGGAGAGGGGGACATGTTTGAGCTGTGGTCCAGTGGACTATATTATCAAGAGGGGGACATGTTTGAGCTGTGGTCCAGTAGACTATAGTATGGAGAGGGGGACATGTTTGAGCTGTGGTCCAGTGGACTATATTATCAAGAGGGGGACATGTTTGAGCTGTGGTCCAGTAGACTATAGTATGGAGAGGGGGACATGTTTGAGCTGTGGTCCAGTGGACTATATTATCAAGAGGGGGACATGATTGAGCTGTGGTCCAGTGGACTATAGTATGGAGAAGGGGACATGTTTGAGCTGTGGTCCAGTAGACTATAGTATGGAGAGGGGGACATGTTTGAGCTGTGGTCCAGTGGACTATAGTATAGCGAGGGGGACATGTTTGAGCTGTGGTCCAGTGGACTATAGTATAGCGAAGGGAACATGTTTGAGCTGTGGTCCAGTGGACTATAGTATAGCGAGGGGGACATGTTTGAGCTGTGGTCCAGTGGACTATAGTATAGCGAGGGGGACATGTTTGAGCTGTGGTCCAGTGGACTATAGTATAGCGAAGGGAACATGTTTGAGCTGTGGTCCAGTGGACTATAGTATAGCGAGGGGGACATGTTTGAGCTGTGGTCCAGTGGACTATAGTATAGCGAGGGGGACATGTTTGAGCTGTGGTCCAGTGGACTATAGTATGGAGAGGGGGACATGTTTGAGCTGTGGTCCAGTGGACTATAGTATGGCGAGGGGAACATGTTTGAGCTGTGGTCCAGTGGACTATATTATGGAGAGGGGACTTGATGGAGCTGTGATCAGGTGGACAGGTGCATGAGCTGAGGAGTATAAGGCTGAATCCCATTTCACCCCCTACCCCTTCGTCTTTCCCCTTCCCCTCCGTTTTGCGCGTTCACGTGTAGGGGTAGTGCTATCCCAATTCACGTTAGGACAGAGGGGTAGGGGCGAGGGGAAGGGCTTTCCACCCCTCCAAACGGAGATTTTCCGAGGGCACACTTCAAACGAAGGGGTGAGACCGATTTCCCCCAATGCATTGCGAACCCGTGATCATTAAAGAAGAAACATCGCGCGAGTCCCTTTAAAAATGTCGGAAACAGCAGGAAAAGCATCACACAAATGAAAGTGTTTTCTTTGTAATTCATGGTTTTAAAACTTGTTTGATGAAATGTTGCATTGTGTTAATAACAGCTGCAGGCGCCATGTTTGTTTATGTCTGGTGAGTGACAGCTGTCGCTCTCCGGTAACGTAACAGCTGACGCAGCGTACTGATGACGTACGTAAGTGTTGAAGGGCTATCCCAATTCGTAGGGCTAGAGTTTAAACCCCTTCGACTACCCCTACGTTATGGCACCTATGCATCTGATAACGTCAATTAAACATCATCATCAGACATGGAATGAGGTCAAAAGATTATTTAAATTCAATGAGCAGGTCCTTTCACTGAAACTGATCGTATTTCACGTAATCAATGTGGTTTCTAGAGAACATTGGGTCCAGTTCCCCCTCAGAGCAAAAGAAGAAGAATGCAAATGGAGAAAGCAGATGACCTGTGGCTTTCTCCCAACATCATTTCAACTCTATTGATTAATTAGCCATTACTCTCCTCGCCAATTAGTGTCAGGGAGGGCTAAGGGGGGGGGGGGGATGGGGGGGGGGGGGGCGGGGGGGTGGGATGGTAATTGGAGGGGAATTGCAAGGGGAAATCTATACTCAAGAAAGATGGAGTGTGTGTGTGTTGTTCCATCCTAGCTTGTGAGACTGTGACATATAAAGGGACGCTGACTCAGAGTTCGATTTCAAATAGACAAACAAGGCAAAAACCAAGGAAAACAAAGAAATATTATCTAAGGTTTATTTAGCATTGACAAACTTAAAGGAAACAACAGGACAAGACAAAGTGATGGTGTGTGCGTGAGTGTGTGTGTAAAGATGCGTGCGTCTGTGTGTGTGTGTGTTATATTGCGTGCGTGTGTGTGTGTGTGTGTGTATGTGAGTGTGTGTAATGAATAGTGTGTGTGAGTGTGTAAAGATCTGTGTGTGTCCGTGTGAGTGTGTGTGTGTGTGTGTGTTGTGATGCATGCATGTGTGTGTGTGTGTAAAGATGCATGCGTGTGTGTGAAACAAAAGATAAGTGTGTGTCAAAGAGAGAGAGAGAGAGTAAGGGAGGAGGGTCCTGTATACTGGGCACACCTGAGCAGGTGAGACCAATTAATCAATAATCAATAATCTCTCCCTGAACCACAGGGTCTGCACTGCCACTGCAGGACCAGTGGGGGTAATTAATCAATAATAACTGCCACTGCAGGACTAGCGGGGGCAATATTCAATTATAACTGCCAATGCAGGACTAGTGGGGGTAATATTCAATAATAACTGCCACTGCAGGACTAGTGGGGGTAATATTCAATAATAACTGCCACTGCAGGACTAGTGGGGGTAATATTCAATAATAACTGCCACTCCAGGACTAGTGGGGGCAATAATCCATAATCACTGCCACTGCAGGACTAGTTGAAGAGAGCACTTTGCTTATAGGCCGTCTTTAGATGAGCACTTTAGGAGATTTACACACTGAAGTGCCATGCAGTGAAGACGTGTAAAACTTTCCCCCAGTGTTGATGTCCTGTGAGTTGGTTGCCATGAGGAAACAGAGTTCTACAAATCCCCAGCTCGGCTTTGTCAAAAAGCTTTCATTTCCTCAAAGCAGCAATAAAGCGACACAACACACACGTGTAGAGACCACGCAACTCCACACACACAGCCACACACAACCACACACACACACACACACAACTCCATCTCTCCCCCTGGTCTACTAATCCACCTCAGGATATCATCGGCTTCTAAACAAAAGAAATGACTAAGTCTCTGTCCTTGATTGGCCAGGTGCGAGCGTCTGTCATAAATATGGCATGAAGGCGCCTGCCAGCGTCTGCTGTTTTTTTTTTTCCATTTCATGCATCTAATCGCTCAGTGTCTTATTTCCCCAGTGGTGGCCCACCACCTTTGACTAATAATAAGCAGCTTAGCCGCACAACTCTACTCCGAGCGCGTTACCAAGGCTACAGTAAGTTTTCCAAAAAGAGTTCTCTCTATCTCTCTCTCTCCACTGAGCTAACTAAGAAGAAAAAGAAGAAGAAGAAGAAGAGGGGGGTGGGGGGGGGGGGGGGGGGGGCTGGAAATGGCAGGACTCAAGTAGAGAGAGAGAGGGAGAGAGAGGCTGGATTCAAAGAGAGAGAAAGCAATGGAAGAGCAGAGAAATAGAGATAGAGAGGGAGAGAGAGGCTGGAGTCAAAGAGAGAGAAAGCAATGGAAGAGCAGAGAAATAGAGAGAGAGAGGGAGAGAGAGGCTGGAGTCAAAGAGAGAGAAAGCAATGGAAGAGCAGAGAAATAGAGATAGAGAGGGAGAGAGAGGCTGGATTCAAAGAGAGAGAAAGCAATGGAAGAGCAGAGAAATAGAGATAGAGAGGGAGAGAGAGGCTGGAGTCAAAGAGAGAGAAAGCAATGGAAGAGCAGAGAAATAGAGATAGAGAGGGAGAGAGAGGCTGGAGTCAAAGAGAGAGAAAGCAATGGAAGAGCAGAGAAATAGAGATAGAGAGGGAGAGAGAGGCTGGAGTCAAAGAGAGAGAAAGCAATGGAAGAGCAGAGAAATAGAGATAGAGAGGGAGAGAGAGGCTGGAGTCAAAGAGAGAGAAAGCAATGGAAGAGCAGAGAAATAGAGATAGAGAGGGAGAGAGAGGCTGGAGTCAAAGAGAGAGAAAGCAATGGAAGAGCAGAGAAATAGAGAGAGAGAGGGAGAGAGAGGCTGGAGTCAAAGAGAGAGAAAGCAATGGAAGAGCAGAGAAATAGAGATAGAGAGGGAGAGAGAGGCTGGAGTCAAAGAGAGAGAAAGCAATGGAAGAGCAGAGAAATAGAGATAGAGAGGGAGAGAGAGGCTGGAGTCAAAGAGAGAGAAAGCAATGGAAGAGCAGAGAAATAGAGAGAGAGAGGGAGAGAGAGGCTGGATTCAAAGAGAGAGAAAGCAATGGAAGAGCAGAGAAATAGAGAGAGAGAGGGAGAGAGAGGCTGGATTCAAAGAGAGAGAAAGCAATGGAAGAGCAGAGAAATAGAGAGAGAGAGGGAGAGAGAGGCTGGATTCAAAGAGAGAGAAAGCAATGGAAGAGCAGAGAAATAGAGAGAGAGAGGGAGAGAGAGGCTGGATTCAAAGAGAGAGAAAGCAATGGAAGAGCAGAGAAATAGAGAGAGAGAGGGAGAGAGAGGCTGGATTCAAAGAGAGAGAAAGCAATGGAAGAGCAGAGAAATAGAGATAGGAATAAAGAAAAGGAATAAAGTGGACGAGGGAGGGAGAAAAAGGGGGCAGAGCACAAAGTGAAGAAGTAAGAGGGAAAGAGAGATGGAGAGAGGCGGGATTCAAAAGGAGAGAGAAGAATGGAAGAGGGGCAAAGTAGAGAGATGAATAAAGAATGGGGATGAGGGAGAGAGGGAGAGAGGGAGAGAGGGAGAGAGGGAGGGGGGGATGAAAAAAGGGAGGATGAGAGAACTCAGAAGGAGACAAACCCAGCGTGAGGGCGAGGGATTGAGAGCTAGGAAGCTGGAGAGGGGAGGGGGGCGGGGGGCGGGGGCTGAAGAATGGTGGGGTAGCCTGGGGATCTGGCTTGATGGAAAGAAGAAGATAGAAGTTTAATTAGGTGTAATTACTAAGTAATGAGTATAATAAGACTTAGAATGGCGCCAGAGCACAGGAAGGCATTTTAAAGGCATACTGCCTAAAGCTTAACATGACAATGGCTGAGTGATTCGATGTTGAATAGTCCTGTGCTGTAAATTACATTATCATACCAATTTAGCTGGACATAAAGCGTCTGTCTGTAGGACGCCTGGCGTTCCACAGCACATTCAACTCAGCCTTCTCCATTTCATACTTATCCTGCTACCATGTGACGTTTAACGTTTTACAGCTTTAAAGGAAGCATTTTAATATCAAGTACATATCCATAACTTATCATGTTTACATATTTATTATGAACACTGGGCTTTTTATTTTTTACAAAACAAATAAAGTCTGAGAAGATGATAGGTCAGATCAATTTCAGCACCGTCATTTGCACTTCATAGTCTTTGATGAATATTAGAACTCTGATGGTTACTGTGCTCATTAACGTCTTACTGTTAAGACCTTACTGTTTCAGGCTTTTAACTATATTTCTTAACATTTGTTAAGGGCCTAATAATGCAATTAAAACGTAGAAACCCTGAAAGTAAGAATCAAACTTTTGGGAATTTGTATCTTTATCTCTGTTTCCCCAGAGCAACATCATTATAGTAGGTCCGAAGACATTTGGGTTTAGGACAACTAAAAGCTTTATTTCACCCTTGGTAGTGTAGCAGCACCAGGAAGCAGTATGTTACTTAGGAGATTACTGTGATCATCTGTGTTCTGCGCATGAGGTTACTGGGATGTTCTGTGTTCTGCTTACATTTACATTTTGTCATTTAGCAGACGCTTTGTCCAAAGGCGACGTGCAAGGAAAGCTTTATGAGGTTAATGTGACGTTATGTGTTCTGCGTTAAGGTAAATGTGATGTTCTGCGTATGAGGTTAATGTGACGTTATGTGTTCTGCGCCAAGGTAAAAGCGATGTTCTGTGTATGAGGTTATTGTGATACTATGTGTTCTGCGTATGAGGTTAATGTGATGTTTTGTGTTCTGCGTATGATGTTACTGTAATGTTCTGTGTTCTGCGTATGAGGTAATGTGATGTTCTGCTTGTGAGGTTAATGTGATGTTCTGCTTGTGAGGTAAATGCGATGTTCTGTGTTCTGCGTATGAGGTAAATGTGACGTTATGTGTTCTGCGTTAAGGTAAATGTGATGTTCTGCTTATGATGTTACTGGAATGTTCTGTGTTATGCTTATGAGGTTCATGTGATGTTCTGCTTGTGAGCTAATTGTGGTCTTCTTCGTTCTACTTCTGGAGATTTGTGTTCTGCAGTCTGCTTATGAAGTTCTTGTGACTTCGTGTTTCTTCCTTTGAAGTCCTTGTGCGGTTTCACGCTGGGCTGATGAAGTTGTTGACTTCAGACACGCTCAGGTGAAAGCAGGCTGCTCTGGTTGGGGTAATTATTCTGCTGCGTAGCATGTATTGATTCTCGTTAAGTTGGCCCACGCTCCGGCTGAGATCATCAGACCCTGCTGGACGCGACTGGATTTAATGTGGGGAGTCGCTGGGCTCATAACTCAGACACCAGCGCATGTATGTGTGTGTCTGCCTGTGTGTGTGTGTGTCTGTATGTGTGTGTGTCACTGTATGTGTGTGTGTCACTGTGTGTGTGTGTGTGTGTGTGTGTGTGTGTGTGTGTGTGTGTGTGTGTGTGTGTGTGTGTGTGTGTGTGTCTGTATGTGTTTGTGTCTGCGTAAATGTGTGTGAGTGTGTGTTTGTGTGTGTGTCAGTATGTGTCTGCGTAAATGTGTGTGAGTGTGTGTGTGTGTGTGTGTGTGCGTCTGTATGTGTATGTGTCTGCGTAAATGTGTGTGAGTGTGTGTGTGTGTGTGTGTGTGTGTCAGTATGTGTTTGTGTCTGCGTAAATGTGTGTGAGTGTGTGTGTGTGTGTGTGTGTGTGTGCGTCTGTATGTGTATGTGTCTGCGTAAATGTGTGTGAGTGTGTGTGTGTGTGTGTGTGTGTCAGTATGTGTTTGTGTCTGCGTAAATGTGTGTGAGTGTGTGAGTGTGTGTGTGTGTGTGTGTGTGTGTGTGTGTGTGTATAACTCAGACACCAGCACCCTTGAGCCATCCGGACCAACGTGCTTGGTTGGTTTGGGTGTACAGCGTGGTGTGGGGTGGGTTGGGGTGTGATGTTGATGTATGACCAGGGTGGATGCCATAGATGCTTTCCCTATTGGCTGCATTGGTTGTGGTGTGTGCTGTGAGAGAAGAGAGGCAGTAAATGTGTAAAAGAGAGGGAAGAAATGGAGTGAATGGAAGAGTGGGAGAGAACAGAGGGAGTGAAAAGAAGAGAGAAGGAAGAAAGGGAGTGAATAGAGAGGGGGAGGGGAGGGAGAGAGAGAATGGGGGGGAGAGAGAAGGAAAGATAGAGAAAGAGAGAAGGGGGAGAGAGAGAGAGAAAGAGAAGGGAGAGAAAGAGAGAGAAAGAGAAGGGGAGAGAGAGAGAGAAAGAAGGGGAGAGAGAGAGAGAGAAGGGGGAGAGGAGAGCGAGAGAAGGGGAGAGAGAGAGAGAGAGAAGGGGAGAGAGAGAGAGAGAGAAGGGGCAGAGGAGAGCGAGAGAAGGGGAGAGAGAGAGAGAGAGAGAAGGGGGAGAGGAGAGCGAGAGAAGGGAAGAGAGATAGAGAGAGAAGGGGAGAGAGAGAAAGAGAAGGGGAGAGAGAGAGAGAGAGAGGTATAAAAGGGTTGTTGTGTGACCATATGCCAGCCTTCAGAGTGGAGTGTGTGTTTGCTCCCACATACAGCCAGACCCATCCTGTGGGGGCACTGGCTCTGCCATGCCAGATGTGGCATTTACCCACCAGAGTGTGTGTGTGAGTATGTGTGTGTGTGTGTGTGTGTGTGTGTGTGTGTGTGTGTGTGTGTGTGTGTGTGTGTGTGTGTGTGTGTGTGTGTGTGTGTGTGTGTGTGTGTGTGTGTGTGTGTGTGTGGGTGTGTGAATGGGTTTATGTGCCCGTATGTGTGTATGTTTGGTGAGGTTCATCTAAAGAGCAGCAGATGCCTACAGCTGTGGCTGTCACTGAGCAGCTCTTCAAAGGAACACACACACCGACACACACACACCGACACACACACACACACACACACACACACACACACACACACACACAGAAAACTGAGAGGGTAACATATAACGATCTGTAAAAAGACACCTCACTTTCATTCTATTGATTGAGTCGTAGACAGTTGTATATCAAAACTTTCTGAATGCAATCAAAACATCCCTGCCTATCCTCTCTGGACCAAGAAAAAAAAGTGTCCCTGTGATTTCCTAAAAAAAAATGTCCACAACAGAGGACACAAGTCCACGGGTTGGTTCTCAGGAAGCTACATGTCACACATATGGGGCCCTATCTTGCCGATCAGAAACGCAAGTAGGACGGCGCCAAGCGCAAGTAGCTGTGTGGGCGGCTCTATGGCGCAGTTGCTATTTTAACGGCGGAAAAAACACACTTGCGTCCAGCGCAAGTGTCAAAAGGGTTGGTCCAAAGGAGGTTACTCAGCCATAGGTGTGGTTTGGGCGTAATATGCAATAAACCAATCGGAGCGTCATTTCACATTCCCTTTAAGAGCGAGAAGCGCATAGTCCATAGCGGCTTGTTATTTTGATGGCGGAATTACCTGGTGGAAGACCGGAGAAGTTCACAGCCGAGGAGACCGACGTGAGATTTACACCAATTTTTTGGCAAGCCATATATAATTACAAGGAAAATAAAGTATTTACCACTTGAGGAAATCATTGTGAAATCCATATCCAAGATATTTTAAAAATAAGCATACATGTAGCCTACACATTGACCCAAATGATTCAGGTTAATTGAAGCTGCGTGACATTTGATTTATTGTATGGCTTTGTAGAAAGCCGGGAGATAGATATATATGGGGATGCGAGAAACCCTCCAAAAGTAAGCAAAGTCAAGCAAGCATGTCAAGATATTGCCGTGATTGTTTCTGCAACGGGGCACCCGAAAACGTTGCCGAAAACGCTATAATGACGTCCGGAGACGTGGGACATCCAAGCTGGAAGGTAACACACGTTCTCGTGCCTTCACGGGAGGTGGATCTGCCTCGACCCAGGATCTGACGGCAGCAGAGGACATCGCCACGTCTACCCTCACGCCTGAGAGCGTGCAGGGATTTGGGGGCATGGAAATCGGCACCCAAGCCAGTGCACCAGCTGACCAAACCCAAGGTACATAAATAAAGTCCACATACACAGAGATGAGTTTACAAGATTTATAATAATACTGGCATTAAATAAATGCAACAAAGCCATACAATAAATCAAATGTCACGCAGCTTCAATTAACCTGAATCATTTGGGTCAATTGTGTATGCTAGATGTATGCCTAGTTTTTAAATGTCTTGGATACGGATATCACAATGATTTCCTCATGTGGTAAATACTTTATTTTCCTTGTAATTATATATGGCTTGCCAAACAATTGGTGTAAATCTCTCGTGAAGACGACAGAAGTAAAGTGTAGCCTACAGGTCCTATACTGTGCGGGCAAGCACATGCGCCCTTAAAATAGCGTTCTGAATACGCGTTACAGACTTTAGACATTGCGCCTCACATTAGACCAGCTTTTTTTTGGTCAATGGCGCACGGCGCACGGCGTTGTTTTGAAAACTGCAAAATACCACTTGCGCCAGAGAAACGCCTTCTCTGTTCCGCCCCCGCCCATGTCGGCGCAAGTTCATTTCGAAGCGGACCTCTGGAGGGAAAATCGCGCTGTGCGCCGGGTGCAAGATAGGAATGATACTTGCGTCGGTGACAATGTCACTTGCGCTGGGTGCAAGATAGGGCCCATGATGTCAATGTAAACAGGTTTTTTTTAGTCTCTGTACACAGGACCCAGAATATAGAAGTTTCAACATGCTGTATAGATTTGCTGAAGCTGTCAACATTTCCCCAGGATTTTAAAGAGATAAAAAGAGAGGAGAGGGAGATGGAGTGGAAGAAACAGTGTGGTAGAGAGTGGGGGAGAGTTAGAAGGGAGAGATGGAAAGACACAGAAAGACAGAGGAAGAGAAAGACAGAGGCAGGAAGAAAGAGAGGAAGCGAAAGACAGAGGAAGCGAAATACGGAGACAAGAAGACAGAGAGAAAGCGAAAGACAGAGGCAGGAAGACTACACCAATAGAGGGGGAGACAAAGAGAGAGAAGCAGCACCTTTCCTTCGTGGTCTGACATGTCAGCCAGAGCCACAACTCCTCATGGACCTCCAGCTCTCAGTATCCATAGCAGGGGAATGCCCGACACTTCCACCCAGGTCTGGCCCAGGTTTGGCTAAGTTCCGGTTCAGATACGGTGCCGTCTGAGATACCATATTATGGGATGCCGTGCTGAGAGAAAGGAGTGAAGAACTCCAGGCAGGCAGTCTTAGGGAAGTTTACAATAACAGGTTCAGAAACACACACAGTAGCCCCTTATACATGCGTCAATGTAAAGCGGTTACATTGCGCCTACCACGATAGAAACTCGCGAGCGTGTTACAATTGCCTCATGTATAAGGGGTCTAGATGTAAACCGTTAGTTTTTCCGCCGATCGTCTGAGCCTTTCGAGAGAGGTGGTTTACCACGTTAATTCGTCTTACAAAAGGGCGTGTCAAATCAGGCCGATGTGTCATGGGGGAGGCCGTGCGTGACTGGGGGGAGACGGTGACAGGAGGCTAGAAAGTTCACTCCATCATCTCTTTGAAATTCCTTATTCCATGAGTGGTAGGCTACAATGACTGGCTGTTTTAAAATATAACTAATAGCCTAACGAAACAAAATAACCCAGGAAGTTTCATCTTCGACGTTAAGGCTTCTTCCAATACTGACAGCTGACTCATAGCTTGCAGGTTTGCGGGAGACGCGACATTTGAGGGATGTCACTTAATTTAAACCTTTTTTGCTTCCGTTAGTGTGTGTGTGTGTGTGTGTGTGTGTGTGTGATAGAGACAGAGAGGACTCACCGTGTCTCGTAAGCCTTAAACTATCAATCACCCCCACAATGAAATATGCCATTACAGTCGCGACAAACTTCTTGGCATTGTGGTGCGCCCAAAACGCAAGCTATAAACGTAGCCATCCTAATGTAACCAAAATATACCTCTGCTGATATGCCTAACCTTCGTTCTATTTAGAATTTGTCTTAGCACTATGCAGGAATAAAATAGCATCTACAGTGTCAGGATTCAGGCGCTCTCGCCTGGCTTCTATAACGCGCCCTGCTGCACTGAAGGAGCGCTCACTCGCAGCACCTGTTGCTGGAACGCATATAATTCGTTTTGCAAGGTGCTGTAGTCGTGGGAACGACTGGCCTGGTTTCTCCCAAAAGGAAAGTAGATTTTCCTCTGCTGATCCCGCGTCTGTATGGAAGTTTGTAGAGAGATTGCCGGGGAGTAAAATGCTCCCTTTCCGTTACGTCTGCTGCTGGCTAGTAATACAGACAGCCGGAAAGGTTAATAAACGGAATGAAATAGCTACACATTACACACGCTATGTTTTAATAAAAGCCACGTTACTCACATACTGGTTAACACTGTTTGTTACAGCACATAAATGTTTGTCGCTACATCCAAACTGCGTCACCGTTGTCCCTCCCTGTGCTCCAGCCGCACCATTTTGCTTGCAATGTGAATCATTTAATTGAAATATGCTTATTGGCATTTGTTGCACCTTAATCATTTTCTACAAACATGATATGCTATGTATGGTGTAGTAGACTGAGACTCTATTCACTACTGCACAAAAACTAGACACGTTTGAAAAACTAGACGTTTGCAATGAAGTAGGTTAACTTTCGCCAATATCTCCGTAAGGGAGATGGGTTATGTGCTCAAATGTCCTGGGATCAAAGAAGACGTTAGTATTCATGTGCAAACTAAAAATCACGTCTCAGGATTGCTGCGCATGCAAGTTATTTCGGGTGTCTCAACTGTAACTAATACCACTGTCATATAATTATGAGTACAGTAAAAGACGGAGCAAACACAGTTTTCTACCGTTGTTGAAACACATCCACGCGTAGACTCGTTTTCTTTCCATCCGAGAGTGGTTATTCAAAGAAAATATTAAGAACTATATGCTGATAGAAAGAAGGGAACTTTAAGCCACTACACTGCCTGTGCCCGATGCGGATCCACGTTGATGTTGTTAGTAAACAAACCAGGTGGGAGCACATCTCCGTGGTCTTTGCGCATGCCCGAGGCAATGTAACCGCTTTACATTTTGCACATGTATACAGGTAACGACAAGAGCCGTTTCCCTTGAAAATCTTCACACCTACACGCGAATACGATACGATAAACTGATCTGATCTCAGTGGCACATGTATAAGGCCCTACACATACACACACACAAAGACACATCCACACAACCAAACAAACACACACACACACACATGTCCACATAAACAAATACACATACACATACACATACAGAACCTTTGACATTAACTACACATTCAATATGAGACTTCCATGGCCAGAGGCGCATGCACAGGCGCTTGCACGTGCGCACACACACACTCTTTCTCACACACAAACACACACACACACACACACACACACACACACACACACACACACACACACAGAAACACAAACACAAACACAAACACAAACACACACACACACACACACAGACACACACACACACACACACACAAACACACACACACACACACAAACACACACACACAGACACACAGGCTCATAACAACATAGTAGCTACTGAGGCTGTGGAATGTAGAGGAATGTGGAATGTAGTAGTACACACACATACGTACACAGGGGCAAATATCCAGACAAACAATGCTCCACACACACATGCACACAGAGACATTCAC
>NC_137914.1:4212527-4222527 GCF_963457725.1 Sprattus sprattus
GGTGCCCTTGGACGCAGGTCGCACACACACACACACACACACACACAATCACACACACAAACACTCACACACACACACACACACAAACACACACACTCACACACGCACACACACACACACACACACAAACACACATACACACAAACGCACACACATTTGAGTCCCTGTAGAATGGGCAAGCTCCACTGCATCCAAACAACAGGCGGGCAGGGGTGACAGATCGGAAAGAGAACCGCTGTTGCCCGGGGATGGCAGGGAAGTGGCCCAGACGACGAAGGATAATGGCCGAGTCTGAGGGCACTCAGAACTACACCGGGCTAACATTAGCACCAGTGCTCAACCCCCTGTTCCCTGACGTGCCGAAACTCAATCACACGCCACTCTCCTTGACCTGCGATGAAGCATGCCTCTCTTCCTTCATCTACCACTCACCTTCCACCTCTCTCCCTCTGCCTCTCTCTCTCTCTCTCTTTCTCTGCTTCTCCCTCTCTTTCTCTCTCTCTGGTTCTCCCTCTCTGACTTTCTTTCTCTCTCTCGCTCTATCTGCTTTCTCCCTCTCTGCTGCATCCCATCCCCTCCCCTCTCCTAGGATCACTGCATCACCTCAGCCCCTGTAGATAAGGCGTGATGAATGCAGATTGTTTGTGCCATGGCAGCTCTCATTAGTTTGCTGTGCAGAGATGTGTTCGGGGGGGGGTCGAGGCAGTGCGTTGTGAAGCTTGTGTTCGACTGCCCCCCTTTTCCCCATGGTGGAGGTGAGGGTGGGGTGGGGGGGGGGGTAAGGGCCCTGAGCACTGGCCAAGGCCTGTCAGGGGTGGGGGGGTGGCGGAAAGAAATTCAATTAGGTAGACAAAGCAGTCACAGCTTTACTCTGAATGTGTTGTGTTGTTTTGTGTTTGTGTCACAGTTGCCCTGATGGAGTGTGTGTGTGTGTGTGTGTGTGTGTGTGTGTGTGTGTGTGTGTGTGTGTGTGTGTGTGTGTGTGTGTGTGTGTGTGTTGTGTGTTTGTGTGTGTGTGTGTGTGTGTGTGTGTGTGTGTGTGTGTGTGTGTTACTTCTTTGTTGTGTTTGCTCAGTGTGTTGGGACTGGGAGTTACTCATATACTGTAATTTATTCACAAGGTGTGTGTGTGTGTGTGTATATGTTTGTGTGTGCGTGTGTGTGTGTGTGTGTGTGTGTGTCTGTGTGTGTCTGTGTGTGTGTGTGTGTGTTTTCACCCTTTGTTCTGCTGTCTCCCTCTGATGTTTAGTGATGTTTGTTTCAGTTTCAATGTCCTCCCTTACTGAAACACTTCATCCCCTGTGTGTGTGTGTGTGTATGTGTGTGTGTGTGTGTGTGTGTGTGTGTGTGTGTGTGTGTGTGTGTGTGTGTGTGTGTGTTGTGTGTGTGTGTACTAAACTACAGGCTGTCTGTTTTCCAGCGGGGAGCCTGTTTGTATCTGCAGATCAGCTCTGAGGCGCTGTGACAGCCGTTTGTCTTTTTAAGCATAGGGCTTCCTATCAGAGGAGGAGTGTGTGTGTGTGTGTGTGTGTGTGTGTGTCTTTTTAAGCATAGGGCTTCCTATCAGAGGAGGAGTGTGTCCTTCTGGAGCGTCCCCACGCCTCGTCCCCACGCTGTGTACTGTCTCCACGGCGACAGGAGTGACAGGGGCGCTGAGGGCCCATCGATGGCACTGCTCCAAACGACCCAGGGGTAGATGCCACACACACACACAGAAACACACAACTACACGTTCCTCAGCTCCCTTGAAGAATATTCAATGCATGTAATAAAGACATAGGAACCAATCATGTTTAGAATGAAGGAGTCTCTCTGAATCCTATTCTTGCTTCTTAAAACAGATGTCGGCCCTTCTATTTTTGTTAGCATTTTGTATTTATCCTTCTTAGTCTACATATGAATCCAGGCAAAAAGTCGATGAGGTGGGTGTGTGTGTGTCTGAGGGTTCTAGAAAGCATTGAGGAATGTAGTGCAGCAACCTTGAGACGGCATAGAAAATGGAGGTGATTTCTCACAGTCACCGGCGTCCCACACGCCGAATACATGAACACGTACGAAACCGCACCGCACCGCACCGCACCGCACCGCACCGCACCGCACCGCACCGCACCGCAATGCACCGCACCGCACCGCACCGCAATGCACTGCACCGCACCGCACCGCAATGCACCGCACTCTCACTCTGATACGAGGCGTAACGAGACGCAAGCAGCCAAAGAGCATCACCCAGCACAATTAGGCTGTTCCACAGATGAGGACGGTTTCCAATTACAATGGTCCGGTTTTATAATGGAGGTGTCATACAGGGAACCTTTCGAGCTTTCCACCCATTAGAGTAAGCCACAGTGCGAGGTGGACAGACGCGTGATGTCTGCGTCGCCCCTCCCTTAGCTTGTAGGAGCACATGGTGTGAAAAGCACAGAGTGTAGAACAGAGCCTTTGCTGTGAAAAACCTCATGTATAGTTCAGTGTTGTAATGCTCTGAAAAACGTGTTACGTTATCAATAACCAACGCTCTCACACACTCTCTCTGTTACTCTTTTCCTCTCTCACTTTTCCTGACGCATGTATGCACATACACCCACACAAGCACCCACATATGCACAGGCACACACACACACACACACACACACACACACACATACACACACACACACACACATACACACACACACACACACACACACACATACACACACACACACACACATACACCCACACAAGCACCCACACACGCGCGCACACACACACACACAAACAAACAAACAAACACACACACACACACACAAACAAATAAACACACACACACACACGTACACACTCCCGTCTCCTATTTAACTTTACACCATTATGAACTGGCGGTGAAGGACAATTGGCAGCCTGTGAATCTTTAATGTGACGCCCATGAATTAATGACTTGGGGCGGAGGGGGGGCGGTGGAGTGGGCAGCTAAACGCCGGGGGAGGAGGGGTGGGGGCTGGAGGCTCAGGGGCAGACTGCGGCTACGCTCACCTGAATAAATCATCACCTGCGAAGGGCTCAGGAGAGGAACGTTAGACTCCCTTGTCCACACGCACACATATACGCACACACTCTCACACACAACCACTCACATGTATGCTCACACAAACACATACACGCACGAATATGCACACACTCTCACACACATTACACATTCACATGTATACTCACCTGGTGTACATAAACAAAATCATAGTAAAAGGAATGGAAATAACATTTTACTCAGATAAAGCTGTGGCTTGACACTATACATATGTGTGTGTGTGTGTGTGTGTGTGTGTGTGTGTGTGTGTGTGTGTGTGTGTGTGTGTGTGTGTGTGTGTGTGTGTGTGTGTGTGTGTATGTGTGTGTGTGTGTGTGTGTGTGTGTGTCCGTTGTGTGTGAGAGGCCAAAGTAACAACAGAAAATATTTATTTTGAGTGGAATAAATCTGACAACTATCTACAAATGAGGTTTGACAATTAGAAAATTACACAAACAAAAACCAAAGCATAAGGATCGGCCTATTTAAAGTGGAAAAAATAAGATTGACTACAAACCAAAAGTCAAACACCAGAAACGAATCTCATCCTACAAAAGTGGAGGGCAAAGTGGAAGGTGGAAGTGGAGGGCAAAAGAGGAAGAATGTATACACCACTCGTCCGTCCAAAGTGGAGCAATGCACAAATTCTGGACTAACTGTCTTAGCCTTAGCTCGTGGCCATTCAGTGCAGTTGACCAATACCAAAAACAGATGACACCAATTGAAATCTATCTAGCCATGAAGCACCATTTGATCTGATTTGATGCGTTTCAAGTCATTTCAAATCTGACCAGTAGGGGGCACTGTTGGCAAAGTTACTTAGTCAGTTTGTGTATGCAAGACCAGTAGCATAAGCAGGTAATTAAATGTGAAATGTAACAGACACACGCAGTTTTATTCCATGTGTGTCCTTTTTTTGTTGCTTTTTTTGTGAATGTATTATGAAGCACTGCTTCATCTGCTTAAATGGAGGAGCGCGTGTGTGTGTGTGTGTGTGTGTGTGCGCATGGTGTGTGTGTGTGTGTGTGTGTGTGTGTGTGTGAGCGGCTCCTTGTCTATTCTCAGTAGCTCCATAATTAAGCATAATAGCATCTGGTTTCGCCCTGCACCCCCTCTGGAGGCCGAATCACCCGCACTCGTCCGTCCAAAGTGGAGAATTTCACATTACCTTCTTGATTTTATTCCATGGACAATCTCCTCCATGCTCACACTGCAATTACTGCCAGTGTTCCTGCTGAACACACAGACACACACACAGACACACACACACACACACACACACACACACACAGACACACACACACACACACACACACACACACAGACACACACACACACACACACACACACACACACACACACACACACACACTCACACACACACACAGACACACACACACACACACACACACACACACACACACACAGACACACACACACAGACACACACACACAGACACACACACACACACAGACACACACACACACACACACACACACACACACACACACACACACACCCACACACACAGACACACACACACACACGTCCACACTGTTCCTCCTGAACACGTCCACACTCCAAGGCCACAGCCATCTGAAGTTTAACACCACTCACCTGTCAGAGTGGCTACGGCCTGATTGGTCAGTCCACAAAGGCCAACACCAAGTATATCGCAAAAAAAAAAAATGTTACGTTAAAGGTTATGTTTTACAATATCCTTGACAATTTACAAATGATGGCAATGAAAAAGTTTTACGTTATTCTGCTTTCTAGTATTAAGTTTGAAATACAAAGGGGTTCGACTTTAGGTGGCATGCTAGTCCTCGCACACAGAACCACTATATAACACTGTTGAGGCTGATCAAGGCAAAACAGCTAAATGTCTACTTTACCAGCTCCGGAAGACAGAGCAGATCCAGGGAAGACTGCACTGCAAAAATTGAAATCTTAGGAAGATGAAACATTTCAATTTTAGTTGTTTTGTCTGACAAGATATTTCTTCTTATCAGGCTATTTTTATGTTAGAGCACTTCACTTGTTTCAAATTTTGCAGTCCTTAATAATTAAGGTATAATAAGTAACTTATTTCTGAGATTTGATTACTGGTTCTGCTTAAATGCTGAATGCTTAAAAATGCTTATGCTTATGCTTAAAAACTACTTTGATCACCACTGACAAGTACAAAACTGCTTCGTCAGAGTCAGAATCAAAACAAATGTACTTGTTTTAAGTCTGGCCAGACTAGTTTTAAGATATTTTTGGGTTCTTTAAAAAAGAAATCTTGATTAGTCAAATGTTTTAAGTAATATTATATCCCCCATTATATTACTTTTTTCCCTTGTTTTTGAAAGGTGATTTTTTTTAGCACATGTAGAACTCTACCCTGTAATTCCAGAGAGGCTGCACAGCCCAAGTAAGTATCAGGAGGCTGGGTAAATCAAATCAAATAAAATCAAACTTTATTTGTATGGCGCATTTCATACACAAAGGTAACACAATGCGCCTCACAGTAGGAAAGAAAGAAAAAAGGGAGAGGGCTGGGGGTGGGGGTGGGGGTTACAAATACTTGTAAAGAGACACAAATAGATAGGAGGCTGAGTAAGAGCACTTGATGGCAGAACTTCAAACAGGACCTAACTGTAAGTGTGCTATTTTCACTGAAGGCTTACTGCTCAGCTCAAAAGAGCAGATGTTTGTGGAGGTCAGACAGAAAAAAGTTCAAAGTACTTTATTGTCATTGTCACAAAGACAACGAGACAGTAGAGGCAGCAACAGGCAGCTAAAAAACGTAGGATGCTGTGAACATTATCTTCCACAGCTAAATAATAATAAATAACAATTAATAAATAGATTAATTAATTAATTAATAATTAGATAGATACAGCATTATTTTATTCTTATCAAGCTCACTAGCCACGTTTTAGAAGATATACTATATTACGATATTACAATTTGTGGCAGTGTCAGTATCTGTTGTGTTCTCTTTAAGGCAACACTATGCAACAATCTCCCACTTGTTAAGGTATGTTTTTTATGAGCAACTCCTTTTGGTATAATCTTTAAATTCATCATAGTGCAGTATATCACAATCGTCCAGGCATAGACCCGCCCACTGCGAGGTACTCCCAGTTACTTTGTTGACACAGAAGTTCATGGTTTAGTTTATCTTATATTTGTCTGAACTGCAAGGTATGTACAAATGTTTTTTTTCACAATTACACACACACACACACACACACACACACACACACACACACACACACACACACACACACACACACACACACACACACACACACAGACACACGAACACAAACACACACCCCAGACACCAGCACCATTACCCTCTGCAACATGAAACTGAAAATGTGAAAGCACCCGCCATGATAATTGGCATCTCATGCCTCAGTGAACCTAAATCTACAGGAACTAAGCCAACATCAAATTGAAAATTTCCGGCAGTAATGGAAGGATGTGTGTGGGTGTATATTTGTGTGTGTGTGTGTGTGTGTGTGTGTGTGTGTGTGTGTGTGTGTGTTGTATGTGTGTGTAGAGGGGGGGGGGGGGGGGGCTTCTCATGTCGTCGCTAACAAACTTCAGGGACGAGCAGCGAACAAACCCATCCAGCATGGCGTGACGGCACGTGAGGTCGCAACTTCCACAACGCATCTCCTGAGCGTTATCTCCCACCATTTTACACAGCTGACTAGAGCAGTGTGACACACTGGGATGTGTGTGAGGGAGAGACATGGAAGGGAGAGAGGGAGAGGGAGAGGGAGAGGGAGAGAGAGAGAGAGAGAGAGAGAGAGAGAGAGAGAGAGAGAGAGAGAGAGAGAAATAGTACATTCACAAATGTCCACTTTGGATGGCGACAGTCATCTGGATTACTGTTTTGTAATGTTTTCCAAAAAATCCTAAAAAGTATTAGTCAGTTGATTCTTCCATTTCATTTAGATGTCTCATGTGGAATTATAATGCTCAGACTTGTATTTGTGTCTGTATTGTTTTAGGAATACAGAATAATGTTGGTGAAAAAGACTGCATGACATTTTTGGCAATAAAAAATTGTGTATAACCATGAGCAAGCAATACAAACACACACACACACACACACACACACACACACATGCACACCCACTGGATTTTTCCAATTACAGTTTCTTCTAGTTCTTCATAGAGGTTATTTGTCACACTTTTTACCCTCCACACTCATGAATACAGATGTAGAACAAGATAGAAGAAAACTATTTGTTGGTTTTGTGGATTTCCAAATGGCTTTTGACTCAGGTTGGCACATAAGTTACTACTTGAATGTTGAATCGCGAGTGGGGTAGGGGGGTTGTATGATCTCATTAAATCAATGTAATCCAACTGTACATGCACAGTCAAGATTGCAAAAGATGCGAACAGACCTTTTTTTTTTACCCCAGTCTCACAGTGGTTGTCGAGGCTGTGCAATGAATCCCACATGTTTTAAACTTTCAAATTGGCTGAGACTACAAACCCTTCTCCCTCTGGCTTCGCTTGACCAGACACCCAGGTCAGTGGTCAAGGGCCTTCGGGACGCTGATGACCCAGTTGTTTTGTCTCCAGCTGAAGAAGAGCTTTAACAAAGTCTGTACAGGAATATATGTTTTCCAAAGAAAGACCAGAAATAACTGCAGAACTTTACAAATGGTGACGACAAAACTGAGCAAACACATGATTATACATCTAGGCATCCCCTTTAGTTTGACAGGAAATTTGGACCTGTCTGTGAAGGACCATTTTAGACCATCAAAAAATATTCAAGGACAAACCCCAATCATAATTCTGTTTAAAATATATTTCAAAACTGTAACAGAACCCTACACATGCTCGTTTTTGCTGCAGTCTGCTGGTGAGGCAACACGTCTAAGAGGGACACTGGGCGGCTGGACAAACTAGTCAGAAAGGCAAGCTCAGTGGTGGGGCAGAACCTGGACTCACTGGGGACTGTGGTTGAGAGGCCGATGCGGGGCAAGCTCTTGGCCATCATGGGCAATGTTAATCACCCCCTCCACCATGTCCTGGCAGGACAGTCCAGCAGCCTCCCTAGCGGGCGGCTCAACACGATACTTTCAAGGACTGAGCGACATAGGAGGTCCTTTGTCCCAGCTGCCATTAAACTTTAATTATTATGCACTTTACACCATACATCCTTCATCCTACACTGTACATAGCTGAATTGTATTGTTTGTATTGTATCATATTGTCTGTATATATTGTTTGTAATTATTGTAAATATGAGAGAGCTGCAAGATCCCAGAATTTCCCCACGGGATTAATAAAGTATTTATCTATCTATCTATCTATCAACAGCAGTGAGGTTTGGGCCCCATATACACACTACACATCAGTGAGGTGTGGGCCCCACTTACACACTACACAGCAGTGAGGTGTGGGCCCCATATACACACTACACATTAGTGAGGTGTGGGCCCCACTTAGAGACTACACAGCAGTGAGGTGTGGGCCCCACTTACACACTACACATCAGTGAGGTGTGGGCCCCACTTACACACTACACAGCAGTGAGGTGTGGGCCCCACTTAGAGACTACATAGCAGTGAGGTGTGGGCCCCATATACACACTACACATCAGTGAGGTGTGGGCCCCACTTAGAGACTACACAGCAGTGAGGTGTGGGCCCCACTTACACACTACACAGCAGTGAGGTGTGGGCCCCACTTAGAGACTACATAGCAGTGAGGTGTGGGCCCCACTTAGAGACTACACAGCAGTGAGGTGTGGGCTCCACTTACACACTACACAGCAGTGAGGTGTGGGCCCCACTAACAGAGCAGTGAGGTGTGGGCCCCACTTACATACTACACAGCAGTGAGGTGTGGGCCCCACTTACACACTACACAGCAGTGAGGTGTGGGCCCCACTTAGAGACTACATAGCAGTGAGGTGTGGGCCCCACTTAGAGACTACATAGCAGTGAGGTGTGGGCCCCACTTAGAGACTACACAGCAGTGAGGTGTGGGCCCCACTTACACACTACACAGCAGTGAGGTGTGGGCCCCACTTAGAGACTACACAGCAGTGAGGTGTGGGCCCCACTTAGAGACTACATAGCAGTGAGGTGTGGGCCCCACTAACAGAGCAGTGAGGTGTGGGCCCCACTTATAAACAAAGAAAAGCATCCAAATGAAACCCTGCTGAATTCTGCAAAAGCAGAAACACACTGAACCCAGAAACAAACCAGACACAGAAACACACACCACACACAGAAACACACACCACACACAGAAACACACACCACACACAGAAACACACACCACACACAGAAACACACACCACACACAGACACACACACCATACAGAAACACACACCACACAGAAACACACACCACACACAGACACACACACCACACAGAAACACACACCACACACAGAAACACTCACCACACTGAAACACACAGAAACACACACCACACACAGAAACACACACCACACTGAAACACACAGAAACACACACCACACACAGAAACACACACCACACTGAAACACACAGAAACACACACCACACACTGAAACACACACCATACAGAAACACACACCACACACAGAAACACACAGAAACACACACCACACACAGAAACACACAGAAACACACACCACACACAGAAACACACACCACACACAGAAACACACACCACACACAGAAACACACACCACACACAGAAACACACACCATACAGAAACACACCACACACAGAAACACACACCACACACAGAAACACACACCATACAGAAACACACACCACACACAGAAACACACACCATACAGAAACACACACCACACACAGAAACACACACCAGACACAGAAACACACACCATACACAGAAACAAACACCAGTCATCTCACAACCACCTATCTGACAGAAACCAAAAGCCACCAAGACAAAATTCGATTAGCAAAGA